>NW_028132797.1:0-119264 GCF_964374135.1 Grampus griseus | reverse complement strand
CCCTAAACCGTCCCCGTCCCCTAACCCTAACCCTAGCCCGAACCCTAACCCTAACCCTGCCCCGAAGCCTGACCCTCACCCGTCCCCTAATCCTAACCCGTACGCTGACACTAACCCGCGCCCTCACACGTACGCTCCCCCTAAAGCGTTGTCGTACCCTCACCTGGACCCTAAACCGTCCCCGTCCCCTAACCCTAACCCTAGCCCGAACCCTAACCCTAACCCTGCCCCGAAGCCTGACCCTCACCCGTCCCCTAATCCTAACCCGTACGCTGACACTAACCCGCGCCCTCACACGTACGCTCCCCCTAAAGCGTTGTCGTACCCTCACCTGGACCCTAAACCGTCCCCGTCCCCTAACCCTAACCCTAGCCCGAACCCTAACCCTAACCCTGCCCCGAAGCCTGACCCTCACCCGTCCCCTAATCCTAACCCGTACGCTGACACTAACCCGCGCCCTCACACGTACGCTCCCCCTAAAGCGTTGGCGTACCCTCACCTGGACCCTAAACCGTCCCCGTCCCCTAACCCTAACCCTAGCCCGAACCCTAACCCTAACCCTTCCCCGAAGCCTGACCCTCACCCGTCCCCTAATCCTAACCCGTACGCTGACACTAACCCGCGCCCTCACACGTACGCTCCCCCTAAAACGTTGGCGTACCCTCACCTGGACCCTAAACCGTCCCCGTCCCCTAACCCTAACCCTAGCCCGAACCCTAACCCTAACCCTGCCCCGAAGCCTGACCCTCACCCGTCCCCTAATCCTAACCCGTACGCTGACACTAACCCGCGCCCTCACACGTACGCTCCCCCTAAAGCGTTGTCGTACCCTCACCTGGACCCTAAACCGTCCCCATCCCCTAACCCTAACCCTAGCCCGAACCCTAACCCTAACACTTCCCCGACGCCTGACCCTCACCCGTCCCCTAATCCTAACCCATACGCTGACACTAACCCGCGCCCTCACCCGTACGCTCCCCCTAAAGCGTTGTCGTACCCTCACCTGGACCCTAAACCGTCCCCGTCCCCTAACCCTAACCCTAGCCCGAACCCTAACCCTAACCCTTCCCCGAAGCCTGACCCTCACCCGTCCCCTAATCCTGACCCGTACGCTGACACTAACCCGCGCCCTCACACGTACGCTCCCCCTAAAGCGTTGTCGTACCCTCACCTGGACCCTAAACCGTCCCCGTCCTCTAACCCTAACCCTAGCCCGAACCCTAACCCTAACCCTGCCCCGAAGCCTGACCCTCACCCGTCCCCTAATCCTAACCCGTACGCTGACACTAACCCGCGCCCTCACACGTACGCTCCCCCTAAAGCGTTGTCGTACCCTCACCTGGACCCTAAACCGTCCCCGTCCCCTAACCCTAACCCTAGCCCGAACCCTAACCCTAACCCTTCCCCGAAGCCTGACCCTCACCCGTCCCCTAATCCTGACCCGTACGCTGACACTAACCCGCGCCCTCACACGTACGCTCCCCCTAAAGCGTTGTCGTACCCTCACCTGGACCCTAAACCGTCCCCGTCCCCTAACCCTAACCCTAGCCCGAACCCTAACCCTAACCCTTCCCCGAAGCCTGACCCTCACCCGTCCCCTAATCCTAACCCGTACGCTGACACTAACCCGCGCCCTCACACGTACGCTCCCCCTAAAGCGTTGTCGTACCCTCACCTGGACCCTAAACTGTCCCCGTCCCTTAACCCTAACCCTAGCCCGAACCCTAACCCTAACCCTTCCCCGAAGCCTGACCCTCACCCGTCCCCTAATCCTAACCCGTACGCTGACACTAACCCGGGCCCTCACACGTACGCTCCCCCTAAAGCGTTGTCGTACCCTCACCTGGACCCTAAACCGTCCCCGTCCCCTAACCCTAACCCTAGCCCGAACCCTAACCCTAACACTTCCCCGAAGCCTGACCCTCACCCGTCCCCTAATCCTAACCCGTACGCTGACACTAACCCGCGCCCTCACACGTACGCTCCCCCTAAAGCGTTGTCGTACCCTCACCTGTACCCTAAACCGTCCCCGTCCCCTAACCCTAACCCTAGCCCGAACCCTAACCCTAACCCTTCCCCGAAGCCTGACCCTCACCCGTCCCCTAATCCTAACCCGTACGCTGACACTAACCCGCGCCCTCACACGTACGCTCCCCCTAAAGCGTTGTCGTACCCTCACCTGGACCCTAAACCGTCCCCGTCCCCTAACCCTAACCCTAGCCCGAACCCTAACCCTAACCCTTCCCCGAAGCCTGACCCTCACCCGTCCCCTAATCCTAACCCGTACGCTGACACTAACCCACGCCCTCACACGTACGCTCCCCCTAAAGCGTTGTCGTACCCTCACCTGGACCCTAAACCGTCCCCGTCCCCTAACCCTAACCCTAGCCCGAACCCTAACCCTAACCCTTCCCCGAAGCCTGACCCTCACCCGTCCCCTAATCCTAACCCGTTCTGCTGACACTAACCCGGGCCCTCACACGTACGCTCCCCCTAAAGCGTTGTCGTACCCTCACCTGGACCCTAAACCGTCCCCGTCCCCTAACCCTAACCCTAGCCCGAACCCTAACCCTAACCCTTCCCCGAAGCCTGACCCTCACCCGTCCCCTAATCCTAACCCGTACGCTGACACTAAACCGCGCCCTCACACGTACGCTCCCCCTAAAGCGTTGTCGTACCCTCACCTGGACCCTAAACCGTCCCCGTCCCCTAACCCTAACCCTAGCCCGAACCCTAACCCTAACCCTTCCCCGAAGCCTGACCCTCACCCGTCCCCTAATCCTGACCCGTACGCTGACACTAACCCGCGCCCTCACACGTACGCTCCCCCTAAAGCGTTGTCGTACCCTCACCTGGACCCTAAACCGTCCCCGTCCCCTAACCCTAACCCTAGCCTGAACCCTAACCCTAACCCTTCCCCGAAGCCTGACCCTCACCCGTCCCCTAATCCTAACCCGTACGCTGACACTAACCCGCGCCCTCACACGTACGCTCCCCCTAAAGCGTTGTCGTACCCTCACCTGGACCCTAAACCGTCCCCGTCCCCTAACCCTAACCCTAGCCCGAACCCTAACCCTAACCCTTCCCCGAAGCCTGACCCTCACCCGTCCCCTAATCCTAACCCGTACGCTGACACTAACCCGCGCCCTCACACGTACGCTCCCCCTAAAGCGTTGTCGTACCCTCACCTGGACCCTAAACCGTCCCCGTGCCCTAACCCTAACCCTAGCCCGAACCCTAACCCTAACCCTTCCCCGAAGCCTGACCCTCACCCGTCCCCTAATCCTAACCCGTACGCTGACACTAACCCGGGCCCTCACACGTACGCTCCCCCTAAAGCGTTGTCGTACCCTCACCTGGACCCTAAACCGTCCCCGTCCCCTAACCCTAACCCTAGCCCGAACCCTAACCCTAACCCTTCCCCGAAGCCTGACCCTCACCCGTCCCCTAATCCTAACCCGTACGCTGACACTAACCCGCGCCCTCACACGTACGCTCCCCCTAAAGCGTTGTCGTACCCTCACCTGGACCCTAAACCGTCCCCGTCCCCTAACCCTAACCCTAGCCCAAACCCTAACCCTAACCCTTCCCCGAAGCCTGACCCTCACCCGTCCCCTAATCCTAACCCGTACGCTGACACTAACCCGCACCCTCACACGTACGCTCCCCCTAAAGCGTTGTCGTACCCTCACCTGGACCCTAAACCGTCCCCGTCCCCTAAACCTAACCCTAGCCCGAACCCTAACCCTAACCCTTCCCCGAAGCCTGACCCTCACCCGTCCCCTAATCCTAACCCGTACGCTGACACTAACCCGCGCCCTCACACGTACGCTCCCCCTAAAGCGTTGTCGTACCCTCACCTGGACCCTAAACCGTCCCCGTCCCCTAACACTAACCCTAGCCCGAACCCTAACCCTAACCCTTCCCCGAAGCCTGACCCTCACCCGTCCCCTAATCCTAACCCGTACGCTGACACTAACCCGCGCCCTCACACGTACGCTCCCCCTAAAGCGTTGTCGTACCCTCACCTGGACCCTAACCCGTCCCCGTCCCCTAACCCTAACCCTAGCCCGAACCCTAACCCTAACCCTGCCCCGAAGCCTGACCCTCACCCGTCCCCTAATCCTAACCCGTACGCTGACACTAACCCGCGCCCTCACACGTACGCTCCCCCTAAAGCGTTGTCGTACCCTCACCTGGACCCTAAACCGTCCCCGTCCTCTAACCCTAACCCTAGCCCGAACCCTAACCCTAACCCTGCCCCGAAGCCTGACTCTCACCCGTCCCCTAATCCTAACCCGTACGCTGACACTAACCCGCGCCCTCACACGTACGCTCCCCCTAAAGCGTTGTCGTACACTCACCTGGACCCTAAACCGTCCCCGTCCCCTAACCCTAACCCTAGCCCGAACCCTAACCCTAACCCTTCCCCGAAGCCTGACCCTCACCCGTCCCCTAATCCTAACCCGTACGCTGACACTAACCCGCGCCCTCACACGTACGCTCCCCCTAAAGCGTTGTCGTACCCTCACCTGGACCCTAAACCGTCCCCGTCCCCTAACCCTAACCCTAGCCCGAACCCTAACCCTAACCCTTCCCCGAAGCCTGACCCTCACCCGTCCCCTAATCCTAACCCGTACGCTGACACTAACCCGCGCCCTCACACGTACGCTCTCCCTAAAGCGTTGTCGTACCCTCACCTGGACCCTAAACCGTCCCCGTCCCCTAACCCTAACCCTAGCCCGAACCCTAACCCTAACCCTTCCCCGAAGCCTGACCCTCACACGTCCCCGAATCCTAACACGTACGCTGACACTAACCCGCGCCCTCACACGTACGCTCCCCCTAAAGCCTTGTCGTACCCTCACCTGGACCCTAAACCGTCCCCGTCCCCTAACCCTAACCCTAGCCCGAACCCTAACCCTAAACCTGCCCCGAAGCTTGACCCTCACCCGTCCCCTAATCCTAACCCGTACGCTGACACTAACCCGCGCCCTCACACGTACGCTCCCCCTAAAGCGTTGTCGTACCCTCACCTGGACCCTAAACCGTCCCCGTCCCCTAACCCTAACCCTAGCCCGAACCCTAACCCTAACCCTGCCCCGAAGCCTGACCCTCACCCGTCCCATAATCCTAACCCGTACGCTGACACTAACCCGCGCCCTCACCCGTACGCTCCCCCTAATGCGTTGTCGTACCCTCACCTGGACCCTAAACCGTCCCCGTCCCCTAACCCTAACCCTAGCCCGAACCCTAACCCTAACCCTTCCCCGAAGCCTGACCCTCACACGTCCCCTAATCCTAACCCGTACGCTGACACTAACCCGCACCCTCACACGTACGCTCCCCCTAAAGCGTTGTCGTACCCTCACCTGGACCCTAAACCGTCCCCGTCCCCTAACCCTAACCCTAGCCCGAACCCTAACCCTAACCCTTCCCCGAAGCCTGACCCTCACCCGTCCCCTAATCCTAACCCGTACGCTGACACTAACCCGCGCCCTCACACGTACGCTCCCCCTAAAGCGTTGTCGTACCCTCACCTGGACCCTAAACCGTCCCCGTCCCCTAACCCTAACCCTAGCCCGAACCCTAACCCTAACCCTTCCCCGAAGCCTGACCCTCACCCGTCCCCTAATCCTAACCCGTACGCTGACACTAACCCGCGCCCTCACACGTACGCTCCCCCTAAAGCGTTGGCGTACCCTCACCTGGACCCTAAACCGTCCCCGTCCCCTAACCCTAACCCTAGCCCGAACCCTAACCCTAACCCTGCCCCGAAGCCTGACCCTCACCCGGCCCCTAATCCTAACCCGTACGCTGACACTAACCCGCGCCCTCACACGTACGCTCCCCCTAAAGCGTTGTCGTACCCTCACCTGGACCCTAAACCGTCCCCGTCCCCTAACCCTAACCCTAGCCCGAACCCTAACCCTAACCCTTCCCCGAAGCCTGACCCTCACCCGTCCCCTAATCCTAACCCGTACGCTGACACTAACCCGCGCCCTCACACGTACGCTCCCCCTAAAGCGTTGTCGTACCCTCACCTGGACCCTAAACCGTCCCCGTCCCCTAACCCTAACCCTAGCCCGAACCCTAACCCTAACCCTTCCCCGAAGCCTGACCCTCACCCGTCCCCTAATCCTAACCCGTACGCTGACACTAACCCGCGCCCTCACACGTACGCTCCCCCTAAAGCGTTGTCGTACCCTCACCTGGACCCTAAACCGTCCCCGTCCCCTAACCCTAACCCTAGCCCGAACCCTAACCCTAACCCTTCCCCGAAGCCTGACCCTCACCCGTCCCCTAATCCTAACCCGTACGCTGACACTAACCCGCGCCCTCACACGTACGCTCCCCCTAAAGCGTTGTCGTACCCTCACCTGGACCCTAACCCGTCCCCGTCCCCTAACCCTAACCCTAGCCCGAACCCTAACCCTAACCCTGCCCCGAAGCCTGACCCTCACCCGTCCCCTAATCCTAACCCGTACGCTGACACTAACCCGCGCCCTCACACGTACGCTCCCCCTAAAGCGTTGTCGTACCCTCACCTGGACCCTAAACCGTCCCCGTCCTCTAACCCTAACCCTAGCCCGAACCCTAACCCTAACCCTGCCCCGAAGCCTGACCCTCACCCGTCCCCTAATCCTAACCCGTACGCTGACACTAACCCACGCCCTCACACGTACGCTCCCCCTAAAGCGTTGTCGTACCCTCACCTCGACCCTAAACCGTCCCCGTCCCCTAACCCTAACCCTAGCCCGAACCCTAACCCTAACCCTGCCCCGAAGCCTGACCCTCACCCGTCCCCTAATCCTAACCCGTACGCTGACACTAACCCGCGCCCTCACACGTACGCTCCCCCTAAATCGTTGTCGTACCCTCACCTGGACCCTAACCCGTCCCCGTCCCCTAACCCTAACCCTAGCCCGAACCCTAACCCTAACCCTTCCCCGAAGCCTGACCCTCACCCGTCCCCTAATCCTAACCCGTACGCTGACACTAACCCGCGCCCTCACACGTACGCTCCCCCTAAAGCGTTGTCGTACCCTCACCTGGACCCTAAACCGTCCCCGTCCCCTAACCCTAACCCTAGCCCGAACCCTAACCCTAACCCTTCCCCGAAGCCTGACCCTCACCCGTCCCCTAATCCTAACCCGTACGCTGACACTAACCCGCGCCCTCACACGTACGCTCCCCCTAAAGCGTTGTCGTACCCTCACCTGGACCCTAAACCGTCCCCGTCCCCTAACCCTAACCCTAGCCCGAACCCTAACCCTAACCCTTCCCCGAAGCCTGACCCTCACCCGTCCCCTAATCCTAACCCGTACGCTGACACTAACCCGGGCCCTCACACGTACGCTCCCCCTAAAGCGTTGTCGTACCCTCACCTGGACCCTAAACCGTCCCCGTCCCCTAACCCTAACCCTAGCCCGAACCCTAACCCTAACCCTTCCCCGAAGCCTGACCCTCACCCGTCCCCTAATCCTAACCCGTACGCTGACACTAACCCGCGCCCTCACACGTACGCTCCCCCTAAAGCGTTGTCGTACCCTCACCTGGACCCTAAACCGTCCCCGTCCCCTAACCCTAACCCTAGCCCGAAGCCTAACCCTAACCCTTCCCCGAAGCCTGACCCTCACCCGTCCCCTAATCCTAACCCGTACGCTGACACTAACCCGCGCCCTCACACGTACGCTCCCCCTAAAGCGTTGTCGTACCCTCACCTGGACCCTAAACCGTCCCCGTCCCCTAACCCTAACCCTAGCCCGAACCCTAACCCTAACCCTTCCCCGAAGCCTGACCCTCACCCGTCCCCTAATCCTAACCCGTACGCTGACACTAACCCGCGCCCTCACACGTACGCTCCCCCTAAAGCGTTGTCGTACCCTCACCTGGACCCTAAACCGTCCCCGTCCCCTAACCCTAACCCTAGCCCGAACCCTAACCCTAACCCTTCCCCGAAGCCTGACCCTCACCCGTCCCCTAATCCTAACCCGTACGCTGACACTAACCCGCGCCCTCACACGTACGCTCCCCCTAAAGCGTTGTCGTACCCTCACCTATACCCTAAACAGTCCCCGTCCCCTAACCCTAACCCTAGCCCGAACCCTAACCCTAACCCTTCCCCGAAGCCTGACCCTCACCCGTCCCCTAATCCTAACCCGTACGCTGACACTAACCCGCGCCCTCACACGTACGCTCCCCCTAAAGCGTTGTCGTACCCTCACCTGGACCCTAAACCGTCCCCGTCCCCTAACCCTAACCCTAGCCCGAACCCTAACCCTAACCCTTCCCCGAAGCCTGACCCTCACCCGTCCCCTAATCCTAACCCGTACGCTGACACTAACCCGCACCCTCACACGTACGCTCCCCCTAAAGCGTTGTCGTACCCTCACCTGGACCCTAAACCGTCCCCGTCCCCTAAACCTAACCCTAGCCCGAACCCTAACCCTAACCCTTCCCCGAAGCCTGACCCTCACCCGTCCCCTAATCCTAACCCGTACGCTGACACTAACCCGCGCCCTCACACGTACGCTCCCCCTAAAGCGTTGTCATACCCTCACCTGGACCCTAAACCGTCCCCGTCCCCTAACCCTAACCCTAGCCCGAACCCTAACCCTAACCCTTCCCCGAAGCCTGACCCTCACCCGTCCCCTAATCCTAACCCGTACGCTGACACTAACCCGGGCCCTCACACGTACGCTCCCCCTAAAGCGTTGTCGTACCCTCACCTGGACCCTAAACCGTCCCCGTCCCCTAACCCTAACCCTAGCCCGAACCCTAACCCTAACCCTTCCCCGAAGCCTGACCCTCACCCGTCCCCTAATCCTAACCCGTACGCTGACACTAACCCGCGCCCTCACACGTACGCTCCCCCTAAAGCGTTGTCGTACCCTCACCTGGACCCTAAACCGTCCCCGTCCCCTAACCCTAACCCTAGCCCGAACCCTAACCCTAACCCTTCCCCGAAGCCTGACCCTCACCCGTCCCCTAATCCTAACCCGTACGCTGACACTAACCCGCGCCCTCACACGTACGCTCCCCCTAAAGCGTTGTCGTACCCTCACCTGGACCCTAAACCGTCCCCGTCCCCTAACCCTAACCCTAGCCCGAACCCTAACCCTAACCCTTCCCCGAAGCCTGACCCTCACCCGTCCCCTAATCCTAACCCGTACGCTGACACTAACCCGGGCCCTCACACGTACGCTCCCCCTAAAGCGTTGTCGTACCCTCACCTGGACCCTAAACCGTCCCCGTCCCCTAACCCTAACCCTAGCCCGAACCCTAACCCTAACCCTTCCCCGAAGCCTGACCCTCACCCGTCCCCTAATCCTAACCCGTACGCTGACACTAACCCGCGCCCTCACACGTACGCTCCCCCTAAAGCGTTGTCGTACCCTCACCTGGACCCTAAACCGTCCCCGTCCCCTAACCCTAACCCTAGCCCAAACCCTAACCCTAACCCTTCCCCGAAGCCTGACCCTCACCCGTCCCCTAATCCTAACCCGTACGCTGACACTAACCCGCGCCCTCACACGTACGCTCCCCGTAAAGCGTTGTCGTACCCTCACCTGGACCCTAAACCGTCCCCGTCCCCTAACCCTAACCCTAGCCCGAAGCCTAACCCTAACCCTTCCCCGAAGCCTGACCCTCACCCGTCCCCTAATCCTAACCCGTACGCTGACACTAACCCGCGCCCTCACACGTACGCTCCCCCTAAAGCGTTGTCGTACCCTCACCTGGACCCTAAACCGTCCCCGTCCCCTAACCCTAACCCTAGCCCGAACCCTAACCCTAACCCTTCCCCGAAGCCTGACCCTCACCCGTCCCCTAATCCTAACCCGTACGCTGACACTAACCCGCGCCCTCACACGTACGCTCCCCCTAAAGCGTTGTCGTACCCTCACCTGGACCCTAAACCGTCCCCGTCCCCTAACCCTAACCCTAGCCCGAACCCTAACCCTAACCCTTCCCCGAAGCCTGACCCTCACCCGTCCCCTAATCCTAACCCGTACGCTGACACTAACCCGCGCCCTCACACGTACGCTCCCCCTAAAGCGTTGTCGTACCCTCACCTATACCCTAAACAGTCCCCGTCCCCTAACCCTAACCCTAGCCCGAACCCTAACCATAACCCTTCCCCGAAGCCTGACCCTCACCCGTCCCCTAATCCTAACCCGTACGCTGACACTAACCCGCGCCCTCACACGTACGCTCCCCCTAAAGCGTTGTCGTACCCTCAACTGGACCCTAAACCGTCCCCGTCCCCTAACCCTAACCCTAGCCCGAACCCTAACCCTAACCCTTCCCCGAAGCCTGACCCTCACCCGTCCCCTAATCCTAACCCGTACACTGACACTAACCCGCACCCTCACACGTACGCTCCCCCTAAAGCGTTGTCGTACCCTCACCTGGACCCTAAACCGTCCCCGTCCCCTAAACCTAACCCTAGCCCGAACCCTAACCCTAACCCTTCCCCGAAGCCTGACCCTCACCCGTCCCCTAATCCTAACCCGTACGCTGACACTAACCCGCGCCCTCACACGTACGCTCCCCCTAAAGCGTTGTCGTACCCTCACCTGGACCCTAAACCGTCCCCGTCCCCTAACCCTAACCCTAGCCCGAACCCTAACCCTAACCCTTCCCCGAAGCCTGACCCTCACCCGTCCCCTAATCCTAACCCGTACGCTGACACTAACCCGCGCCCTCACACGTACGCTCCCCCTAAAGCGTTGTCGTACCCTCACCTGGACCCTAAACCGTCCCCGTCCCCTAACCCTAACCCTAGCCCAAACCCTAACCCTAACCCTTCCCCGAAGCCTGACCCTCACCCGTCCCCTAATCCTAACCCGTACGCTGACACTAACCCGCGCCCTCACACGTACGCTCCCCGTAAAGCGTTGTCGTACCCTCACCTGGACCCTAAACCGTCCCCGTCCCCTAACCCTAACCCTAGCCCGAAGCCTAACCCTAACCCTTCCCCGAAGCCTGACCCTCACCCGTCCCCTAATCCTAACCCGTACGCTGACACTAACCCGCGCCCTCACACGTACGCTCCCCCTAAAGCGTTGTCGTACCCTCACCTGGACCCTAAACCGTCCCCGTCCCCTAACCCTAACCCTAGCCCGAACCCTAACCCTAACCCTTCCCCGAAGCCTGACCCTCACCCGTCCCCTAATCCTAACCCGTACGCTGACACTAACCCGCGCCCTCACACGTACGCTCCCCCTAAAGCGTTGTCGTACCCTCACCTGGACCCTAAACCGTCCCCGTCCCCTAACCCTAACCCTAGCCCGAACCCTAACCCTAACCCTTCCCCGAAGCCTGACCCTCACCCGTCCCCTAATCCTAACCCGTACGCTGACACTAACCCGCGCCCTCACACGTACGCTCCCCCTAAAGCGTTGTCGTACCCTCACCTATACCCTAAACAGTCCCCGTCCCCTAACCCTAACCCTAGCCCGAACCCTAACCATAACCCTTCCCCGAAGCCTGACCCTCACCCGTCCCCTAATCCTAACCCGTACGCTGACACTAACCCGCGCCCTCACACGTACGCTCCCCCTAAAGCGTTGTCGTACCCTCAACTGGACCCTAAACCGTCCCCGTCCCCTAACCCTAACCCTAGCCCGAACCCTAACCCTAACCCTTCCCCGAAGCCTGACCCTCACCCGTCCCCTAATCCTAACCCGTACACTGACACTAACCCGCACCCTCACACGTACGCTCCCCCTAAAGCGTTGTCGTACCCTCACCTGGACCCTAAACCGTCCCCGTCCCCTAAACCTAACCCTAGCCCGAACCCTAACCCTAACCCTTCCCCGAAGCCTGACCCTCACCCGTCCCCTAATCCTAACCCGTACGCTGACACTAACCCGCGCCCTCACACGTACGCTCCCCCTAAAGCGTTGTCGTACCCTCACCTGGACCCTAAACCGTCCCCGTCCCCTAACCCTAACCCTAGCCCGAACCCTAACCCTAACCCTTCCCCGAAGCCTGACCCTCACCCGTCCCCTAATCCTAACCCGTACGCTGACACTAACCCGCGCCCTCACACGTACGCTCCCCCTAAAGCGTTGTCGTACCCTCACCTGGACCCTAACCAGTCCCCGTCCCCTAACCCTAACCCTAGCCCGAACCCTAACCCTAACCCTGCCCCGAAGCCTGACCCTCACCCGTCCCCTAATCCTAACCCGTACACTGACACTAACCCGCACCCTCACACGTACGCTCCCCCTAAAGCGTTGTCGTACCCTCACCTGGACCCTAAACCGTCCCCGTCCCCTAAACCTAACCCTAGCCCGAACCCTAACCCTAAACCTGCCCCGAAGCTTGACCCTCACCCGTCCCCTAATCCTAACCCGTACGCTGACACTAACCCGCGCCCTCACACGTACGCTCCCCCTAAAGCGTTGTCGTACCCTCACCTGGACCCTAAACCGTCCCCGTCCCCTAACCCTAACCCTAGCCCGAACCCTAACCCTAACCCTGCCCCGAAGCCTGACCCTCACCCGTCCCATAATCCTAACCCGTACGCTGACACTAACCCGCGCCCTCACCCGTACGCTCCCCCTAATGCGTTGTCGTACCCTCACCTGGACCCTAAACCGTCCCCGTCCCCTAACCCTAACCCTAGCCCGAACCCTAACCCTAACCCTTCCCCGAAGCCTGACCCTCACACGTCCCCTAATCCTAACCCGTACGCTGACACTAACCCGCACCCTCACACGTACGCTCCCCCTAAAGCGTTGTCGTACCCTCACCTGGACCCTAAACCGTCCCCGTCCCCTAACCCTAACCCTAGCCCGAACCCTAACCCTAACCCTTCCCCGAAGCCTGACCCTCACCCGTCCCCTAATCCTAACCCGTACGCTGACACTAACCCGCGCCCTCACACGTACGCTCCCCCTAAAGCGTTGTCGTACCCTCACCTGGACCCTAAACCGTCCCCGTCCCCTAACCCTAACCCTAGCCCGAACCCTAACCCTAACCCTTCCCCGAAGCCTGACCCTCACCCGTCCCCTAATCCTAACCCGTACGCTGACACTAACCCGCGCCCTCACACGTACGCTCCCCCTAAAGCGTTGGCGTACCCTCACCTGGACCCTAAACCGTCCCCGTCCCCTAACCCTAACCCTAGCCCGAACCCTAACCCTAACCCTGCCCCGAAGCCTGACCCTCACCCGGCCCCTAATCCTAACCCGTACGCTGACACTAACCCGCGCCCTCACACGTACGCTCCCCCTAAAGCGTTGTCGTACCCTCACCTGGACCCTAAACCGTCCCCGTCCCCTAACCCTAACCCTAGCCCGAACCCTAACCCTAACCCTTCCCCGAAGCCTGACCCTCACCCGTCCCCTAATCCTAACCCGTACGCTGACACTAACCCGCGCCCTCACACGTACGCTCCCCCTAAAGCGTTGTCGTACCCTCACCTGGACCCTAAACCGTCCCCGTCCCCTAACCCTAACCCTAGCCCGAACCCTAACCCTAACCCTTCCCCGAAGCCTGACCCTCACCCGTCCCCTAATCCTAACCCGTACGCTGACACTAACCCGCGCCCTCACACGTACGCTCCCCCTAAAGCGTTGTCGTACCCTCACCTGGACCCTAAACCGTCCCCGTCCCCTAACCCTAACCCTAGCCCGAACCCTAACCCTAACCCTTCCCCGAAGCCTGACCCTCACCCGTCCCCTAATCCTAACCCGTACGCTGACACTAACCCGCGCCCTCACACGTACGCTCCCCCTAAAGCGTTGTCGTACCCTCACCTGGACCCTAACCCGTCCCCGTCCCCTAACCCTAACCCTAGCCCGAACCCTAACCCTAACCCTGCCCCGAAGCCTGACCCTCACCCGTCCCCTAATCCTAACCCGTACGCTGACACTAACCCGCGCCCTCACACGTACGCTCCCCCTAAAGCGTTGTCGTACCCTCACCTGGACCCTAAACCGTCCCCGTCCTCTAACCCTAACCCTAGCCCGAACCCTAACCCTAACCCTGCCCCGAAGCCTGACCCTCACCCGTCCCCTAATCCTAACCCGTACGCTGACACTAACCCACGCCCTCACACGTACGCTCCCCCTAAAGCGTTGTCGTACCCTCACCTCGACCCTAAACCGTCCCCGTCCCCTAACCCTAACCCTAGCCCGAACCCTAACCCTAACCCTGCCCCGAAGCCTGACCCTCACCCGTCCCCTAATCCTAACCCGTACGCTGACACTAACCCGCGCCCTCACACGTACGCTCCCCCTAAATCGTTGTCGTACCCTCACCTGGACCCTAACCCGTCCCCGTCCCCTAACCCTAACCCTAGCCCGAACCCTAACCCTAACCCTTCCCCGAAGCCTGACCCTCACCCGTCCCCTAATCCTAACCCGTACGCTGACACTAACCCGCGCCCTCACACGTACGCTCCCCCTAAAGCGTTGTCGTACCCTCACCTGGACCCTAAACCGTCCCCGTCCCCTAACCCTAACCCTAGCCCGAACCCTAACCCTAACCCTTCCCCGAAGCCTGACCCTCACCCGTCCCCTAATCCTAACCCGTACGCTGACACTAACCCGCGCCCTCACACGTACGCTCCCCCTAAAGCGTTGTCGTACCCTCACCTGGACCCTAAACCGTCCCCGTCCCCTAACCCTAACCCTAGCCCGAACCCTAACCCTAACCCTTCCCCGAAGCCTGACCCTCACCCGTCCCCTAATCCTAACCCGTACGCTGACACTAACCCGGGCCCTCACACGTACGCTCCCCCTAAAGCGTTGTCGTACCCTCACCTGGACCCTAAACCGTCCCCGTCCCCTAACCCTAACCCTAGCCCGAACCCTAACCCTAACCCTTCCCCGAAGCCTGACCCTCACCCGTCCCCTAATCCTAACCCGTACGCTGACACTAACCCGCGCCCTCACACGTACGCTCCCCCTAAAGCGTTGTCGTACCCTCACCTGGACCCTAAACCGTCCCCGTCCCCTAACCCTAACCCTAGCCCGAAGCCTAACCCTAACCCTTCCCCGAAGCCTGACCCTCACCCGTCCCCTAATCCTAACCCGTACGCTGACACTAACCCGCGCCCTCACACGTACGCTCCCCCTAAAGCGTTGTCGTACCCTCACCTGGACCCTAAACCGTCCCCGTCCCCTAACCCTAACCCTAGCCCGAACCCTAACCCTAACCCTTCCCCGAAGCCTGACCCTCACCCGTCCCCTAATCCTAACCCGTACGCTGACACTAACCCGCGCCCTCACACGTACGCTCCCCCTAAAGCGTTGTCGTACCCTCACCTGGACCCTAAACCGTCCCCGTCCCCTAACCCTAACCCTAGCCCGAACCCTAACCCTAACCCTTCCCCGAAGCCTGACCCTCACCCGTCCCCTAATCCTAACCCGTACGCTGACACTAACCCGCGCCCTCACACGTACGCTCCCCCTAAAGCGTTGTCGTACCCTCACCTATACCCTAAACAGTCCCCGTCCCCTAACCCTAACCCTAGCCCGAACCCTAACCCTAACCCTTCCCCGAAGCCTGACCCTCACCCGTCCCCTAATCCTAACCCGTACGCTGACACTAACCCGCGCCCTCACACGTACGCTCCCCCTAAAGCGTTGTCGTACCCTCACCTGGACCCTAAACCGTCCCCGTCCCCTAACCCTAACCCTAGCCCGAACCCTAACCCTAACCCTTCCCCGAAGCCTGACCCTCACCCGTCCCCTAATCCTAACCCGTACGCTGACACTAACCCGCACCCTCACACGTACGCTCCCCCTAAAGCGTTGTCGTACCCTCACCTGGACCCTAAACCGTCCCCGTCCCCTAAACCTAACCCTAGCCCGAACCCTAACCCTAACCCTTCCCCGAAGCCTGACCCTCACCCGTCCCCTAATCCTAACCCGTACGCTGACACTAACCCGCGCCCTCACACGTACGCTCCCCCTAAAGCGTTGTCATACCCTCACCTGGACCCTAAACCGTCCCCGTCCCCTAACCCTAACCCTAGCCCGAACCCTAACCCTAACCCTTCCCCGAAGCCTGACCCTCACCCGTCCCCTAATCCTAACCCGTACGCTGACACTAACCCGGGCCCTCACACGTACGCTCCCCCTAAAGCGTTGTCGTACCCTCACCTGGACCCTAAACCGTCCCCGTCCCCTAACCCTAACCCTAGCCCGAACCCTAACCCTAACCCTTCCCCGAAGCCTGACCCTCACCCGTCCCCTAATCCTAACCCGTACGCTGACACTAACCCGCGCCCTCACACGTACGCTCCCCCTAAAGCGTTGTCGTACCCTCACCTGGACCCTAAACCGTCCCCGTCCCCTAACCCTAACCCTAGCCCGAACCCTAACCCTAACCCTTCCCCGAAGCCTGACCCTCACCCGTCCCCTAATCCTAACCCGTACGCTGACACTAACCCGCGCCCTCACACGTACGCTCCCCCTAAAGCGTTGTCGTACCCTCACCTGGACCCTAAACCGTCCCCGTCCCCTAACCCTAACCCTAGCCCGAACCCTAACCCTAACCCTTCCCCGAAGCCTGACCCTCACCCGTCCCCTAATCCTAACCCGTACGCTGACACTAACCCGGGCCCTCACACGTACGCTCCCCCTAAAGCGTTGTCGTACCCTCACCTGGACCCTAAACCGTCCCCGTCCCCTAACCCTAACCCTAGCCCGAACCCTAACCCTAACCCTTCCCCGAAGCCTGACCCTCACCCGTCCCCTAATCCTAACCCGTACGCTGACACTAACCCGCGCCCTCACACGTACGCTCCCCCTAAAGCGTTGTCGTACCCTCACCTGGACCCTAAACCGTCCCCGTCCCCTAACCCTAACCCTAGCCCAAACCCTAACCCTAACCCTTCCCCGAAGCCTGACCCTCACCCGTCCCCTAATCCTAACCCGTACGCTGACACTAACCCGCGCCCTCACACGTACGCTCCCCGTAAAGCGTTGTCGTACCCTCACCTGGACCCTAAACCGTCCCCGTCCCCTAACCCTAACCCTAGCCCGAAGCCTAACCCTAACCCTTCCCCGAAGCCTGACCCTCACCCGTCCCCTAATCCTAACCCGTACGCTGACACTAACCCGCGCCCTCACACGTACGCTCCCCCTAAAGCGTTGTCGTACCCTCACCTGGACCCTAAACCGTCCCCGTCCCCTAACCCTAACCCTAGCCCGAACCCTAACCCTAACCCTTCCCCGAAGCCTGACCCTCACCCGTCCCCTAATCCTAACCCGTACGCTGACACTAACCCGCGCCCTCACACGTACGCTCCCCCTAAAGCGTTGTCGTACCCTCACCTGGACCCTAAACCGTCCCCGTCCCCTAACCCTAACCCTAGCCCGAACCCTAACCCTAACCCTTCCCCGAAGCCTGACCCTCACCCGTCCCCTAATCCTAACCCGTACGCTGACACTAACCCGCGCCCTCACACGTACGCTCCCCCTAAAGCGTTGTCGTACCCTCACCTATACCCTAAACAGTCCCCGTCCCCTAACCCTAACCCTAGCCCGAACCCTAACCATAACCCTTCCCCGAAGCCTGACCCTCACCCGTCCCCTAATCCTAACCCGTACGCTGACACTAACCCGCGCCCTCACACGTACGCTCCCCCTAAAGCGTTGTCGTACCCTCAACTGGACCCTAAACCGTCCCCGTCCCCTAACCCTAACCCTAGCCCGAACCCTAACCCTAACCCTTCCCCGAAGCCTGACCCTCACCCGTCCCCTAATCCTAACCCGTACACTGACACTAACCCGCACCCTCACACGTACGCTCCCCCTAAAGCGTTGTCGTACCCTCACCTGGACCCTAAACCGTCCCCGTCCCCTAAACCTAACCCTAGCCCGAACCCTAACCCTAACCCTTCCCCGAAGCCTGACCCTCACCCGTCCCCTAATCCTAACCCGTACGCTGACACTAACCCGCGCCCTCACACGTACGCTCCCCCTAAAGCGTTGTCGTACCCTCACCTGGACCCTAAACCGTCCCCGTCCCCTAACCCTAACCCTAGCCCGAACCCTAACCCTAACCCTTCCCCGAAGCCTGACCCTCACCCGTCCCCTAATCCTAACCCGTACGCTGGCACTAACCCGCGCCCTCACACGTACGCTCCCCCTAAAGCGTTGTCGTACCCTCACCTGGACCCTAACCCGTCCCCGTCCCCTAACCCTAACCCTAGCCCGAACCCTAACCCTAACCCTGCCCCGAAGCCTGACCCTCACCCGTCCCCTAATCCTAACCCGTACGCTGACACTAACCCGCGCCCTCACACGTACGCTCCCCCTAAAGCGTTGTCGTACCCTCACCTGGACCCTAAACCGTCCCCGTCCTCTAACCCTAACCCTAGCCCGAACCCTAACCCTAACCCTGCCCTGAAGCCTGACCTTCACCCGTCCCCTCATCCTAACCCGTACGCTGACACTAACCCGCGCCCTCACACGTACGCTCCCCCTAAAGCGTTGTCGTACCCTCACCTGGACCCTAAACCGTCCCCGTCCCCTAAACCTAACCCTAGCCCGAACCCTAACCCTAACCCTTCCCCGAAGCCTGACCCTCACCCGTCCCCTAATCCTAACCCGTACGCTGACACTAACCCGCGCCCTCACACGTACGCTCCCCCTAAAGCGTTGTCGTACCCTCACCTGGACCCTAAACCGTCCCCGTCCCCTAACCCTAACCCTAGCCCGAACCCTAACCCTAACCCTTCCCCGAAGCCTGACCCTCACCCGTCCCCGAATCCTAACCCGTACGCTGACACTAACCCGCGCCCTCACACGTACGCTCCCCCTAAAGCCTTGTCGTACCCTCACCTGGACCCTAAACCGTCCCCGTCCCCTAACCCTAACCCTAGCCCGAACCCTAACCCTAAACCTGCCCCGAAGCCTGACCCTCACCCGTCCCCTAATCCTAACCCGTACGCTGACACTATCCCGCGCGCTCACACGTACGCTCCCCCTAAAGCGTTGTCGTACCCTCACCTGGACCCTAAACCGTCCCCGTCCCCTAACCCTAACCCTAGCCCGAACCCTAACCCTAACCCTGCCCCGAAGCCTGACCCTCACCCGTCCCCTAATCCTAACCCGTACGCTGACACTAACCCGCGCCCTCACACGTACGCTCCCCCTAAAGCGTTGTCGTACCCTCACCTGGACCCTAAACCGTCCCCGTCCCCTAACCCTAACCCTAGCCCGAACCCTAACCCTAACCCTTCCCCGAAGCCTGACCCTCACACGTCCCCTAATCCTAACCCGTACGCTGACACTAACCCGCGCCCTCACACGTACGCTCCCCCTAAAGCGTTGTCGTACCCTCACCTGGACCCTAAACCGTCCCCGTCCCCTAACCCTAACCCTAGCCCGAACCCTAACCCTAACCCTTCCCCGAAGCCTGACCCTCACCCGTCCCCTAATCCTAACCCGTACGCTGACACTAACCCGCGCCCTCACACGTACGCTCCCCCTAAAGCGTTGTCGTACCCTCACCTGGACCCTAAACCGTCCCCGTCCCCTAACCCTAACCCTAGCCCGAACCCTAACCCTAACCCTTCCCCGAAGCCTGACCCTCACCCGTCCCCTAATCCTAACCCGTACGCTGACACTAACCCGCGCCCTCACACGTACGCTCCCCCTAAAGCGTTGTCGTACCCTCACCTGGACCCTAACCCGTCCCCGTCCCCTAACCCTAACCCTAGCCCGAACCCTAACCCTAACCCTGCCCCGAAGCCTGACCCTCACCCGTCCCCTAATCCTAACCCGTACGCTGACACTAACCCGCGCCCTCACACGTACGCTCCCCCTAAAGCGTTGTCGTACCCTCACCTGGACCCTAAACCGTCCCCGTCCCCTAACCCTAACCCTAGCCCGAACCCTAACCCTAACCCTGCCCCGAAGCCTGACCCTCACCCGTCCCCTAATCCTAACCCGTACGCTGACACTAACCCACGCCCTCACACGTACGCTCCCCCTAAAGCGTTGTCGTACCCTCACCTCGACCCTAAACCGTCCCCGTCCCCTAACCCTAACCCTAGCCCGAACCCTAACCCTAACCCTGCCCCGAAGCCTGACCCTCACCCGTCCCCTAATCCTAACGCGTACGCTGACACTAACCCGCGCCCTCACACGTACGCTCCCCCTAAATCGTTGTCGTACCCTCACCTGGACCCTAACCCGTCCCCGTCCCCTAACCCTAACCCTAGCCCGAACCCTAACCCTAACCCTGCCCCGAAGCCTGACCCTCACACGTCCCCTCATCCTAACCCGTATGCTGACACTAACCCGCGCCCTCACACGTACGCTCCCCCTAAAGCGTTGTCGTACCCTCACCTGGACCCTAAACCGTCCCCATCCTCTAAACCTAACCCTAGCCCGAACCCTAACCCTAACCCTTCCCCGAAGCCTGACCCTCACCCGTCCCCTAATCCTAACCCGTACGCTGACACTAACCCGCACCCTCACACGTACGCTCCCCCTAAAGCGTTGTCGTACCCTCACCTGGACCCTAAACAGTCCCCGTCCCCTAACCCTAACCCTAGCCCGAACCCTAACCCTAACCCTTCCCCGAAGCCTGACCCTCACCCGTCCCCTAATCATAACCCGTACGCTGACACTAACCCGCGCCCTCACACGTACGCTCCCCCTAAAGCGTTGTCGTACCCTCACCTGGACCCTAAACCGTCCCCGTCCCCTAACCCTAACCCTAGCCCGAACCCTAACCCTAACCCTTCCCCGAAGCCTGACCCTCACCCGTCCCCTAATCCTAACCCGTACGCTGACACTAACCCGCGCCCTCACACGTACGCTCCCCCTAAAGCGTTGGCGTACCCTCACCTGGACCCTAAACCGTCCCCGTCCCCTAACCCTAACCCTAGCCCGAACCCTAACCCTAACCCTGCCCCGAAGCCTGACCCTCACCCGGCCCCTAATCCTAACCCGTACGCTGACACTAACCCGGGCCCTCACACGTACGCTCCCCCTAAAGCGTTGTCGTACCCTCACCTGGACCCTAAACCGTCCCCGTCCCCTAACCCTAACCCTAGCCCGAACCCTAACCCTAACCCTTCCCCGAAGCCTGACCCTCACCCGTCCCCTAATCCTAACCCGTACGCTGACACTAACCCGCGCCCTCACACGTACGCTCCCCCTAAAGCGTTGTCGTACCCTCACCTGGACCCTAAACCGTCCCCGTCCCCTAACCCTAACCCTAGCCCGAACCCTAACCCTAACCCTTCCCCGAAGCCTGACCCTCACCCGTCCCCTAATCCTAACCCGTACGCTGACACTAACCCGGGCCCTCACACGTACGCTCCCCCTAAAGCGTTGTCGTACCCTCACCTGGACCCTAAACCGTCCCCGTCCCCTAACCCTAACCCTAGCCCGAACCCTAACCCTAACCCTTCCCCGAAGCCTGACCCTCACCCGTCCCCTAATCCTAACCCGTACGCTGACACTAACCCGGGCCCTCACACGTACGCTCCCCCTAAAGCGTTGTCGTACCCTCACCTGGACCCTAAACCGTCCCCGTCCCCTAACCCTAACCCTAGCCCGAACCCTAACCCTAACCCTTCCCCGAAGCCTGACCCTCACCCGTCCCCTAATACTAACCCGTACGCTGACACTAACCCGCGCCCTCACACGTACGCTCCCCCTAAAGCGTTGTCGTACCCTCACCTGGACCCTAAACCGTCCCCGTCCCCTAACCCTAACCCTAGCCCAAACCCTAACCCTAACCCTTCCCCGAAGCCTGACCCTCACCCGTCCCCTAATCCTAACCCGTACGCTGACACTAACCCGCGCCCTCACACGTACGCTCCCCCTAAAGCGTTGTCGTACCCTCACCTGGACCCTAAACCGTCCCCGTCCCCTAACCCTAACCCTAGCCCGAACCCTAACCCTAACCCTTCCCCGAAGCCTGACCCTCACCCGTCCCCTAATCCTAACCCGTACGCTGACACTAACCCGCGCCCTCACACGTACGCTCCCCCTAAAGCGTTGTCGTACCCTCACCTGGACCCTAAACCGTCCCCGTCCCCTAACCCTAACCCTAGCCCGAACCCTAACCCTAACCCTTCCCCGAAGCCTGACCCTCACCCGTCCCCTAATCCTAACCCGTACGCTGACACTAACCCGCGCCCTCACACGTACGCTCCCCCTAAAGCGTTGTCGTACCCTCACCTATACCCTAAACCGTCCCCGTCCCCTAACCCTAACCCTAGCCCGAACCCTAACCCTAACCCTTCCCCGAAGCCTGACCCTCACCCGTCCCCTAATCCTAACCCGTACGCTGACACTAACCCGCGCCCTCACACGTACGCTCCCCCTAAAGCGTTGTCGTACCCTCACCTGGACCCTAAACCGTCCCCGTCCCCTAACCCTAACCCTAGCCCGAACCCTAACCCTAACCCTTCCCCGAAGCCTGACCCTCACCCGTCCCCTAATCCTAACCCGTACGCTGACACTAACCCGCACCCTCACACGTACGCTCCCCCTAAAGCGTTGTCGTACCCTCACCTGGACCCTAAACCGTCCCCGTCCCCTAAACCTAACCCTAGCCCGAACCCTAACCCTAACCCTTCCCCGAAGCCTGACCCTCACCCGTCCCCTAATCCTAACCCGTACGCTGACACTAACCCGCGCCCTTACACGTACACTCCCCCTAAAGCGTTGTCGTACCCTCACCTGGACCCTAAACCGTCCCCGTCCCCTAACCCTAACCCTAGCCCGAACCCTAACCCTAACCCTTCCCCGAAGCCTGACCCTCACCCGTCCCCTAATCCTAAACAGTACGCTGACACTAACCCGCGCCCTCACACGTACGCTCCCCCTAAAGCGTTGTCGTACCCTCACCTGGACCCTAACCCGTCCCCGTCCCCTAACCCTAACCCTAGCCCGAACCCTAACCCTAACGCTGCCCCGAAGCCTGACCCTCACCCGTCCCCTAATCCTAACCCGTACGCTGACACTAACCCGCGCCCTCACACGTACGCTCCCCCTAAAGCGTTGTCGTACCCTCACCTGGACCCTAAACCGTCCCCGTCCTCTAACCCTAACCCTAGCCCGAACCCTAACCCTAACCCTGCCCCGAAGCCTGACCCTCACCCGTCCCCTCATCCTAACCCGTACGCTGACACTAACCCGCGCCCTCACACGTACGCTCCCCCTAAAGCGTTGTCGTACCCTCACCTGGACCCTAAACCGTCCCCGTCCCCTAACCCTAACCCTAGCCCGAACCCTAACCCTAACCCTTCCCCGAAGCCTGACCCTCACCCGTCCCCTAATCCTAACCCGTACGCTGACACTAACCCGCGCCCTCACACGTACGCTCCCCCTAAAGCGTTGTCGTACCCTCACCTGGACCCTAAACCGTCCCCGTCCCCTAACCCTAACCCTAGCCCGAACCCTAACCCTAACCCTTCCCTGAAGCCTGACCCTCACCCGTCCCCTAATCCTAACCCGTACGCTGACACTAACCCGCGCCCTCACACGTACGCTCCCCCTAAAGCGTTGTCGTACCCTCACCTGGACCCTAAACCGTCCCCGTCCCCTAACCCTAACCCTAGCCCGAACCCTAACCCTAACCCTTCCCCGAAGCCTGACCCTCACCCGTCCCCGAATCCTAACCCGTACGCTGACACTAACCCGCGCCCTCACACGTACGCTCCCCCTAAAGCCTTGTCGTACCCTCACCTGGACCCTAAACCGTCCCCGTCCCCTAACCCTAACCCTAGCCCGAACCCTAACCCTAAACCTGCCCCGAAGCCTGACCCTCACCCGTCCCCTAATCCTAACCCGTAAGCTGACACTAACCCGCGCCCTCACACGTACGCTCCCCCTAAAGCGTTGTCGTACCCTCACCTGGACCCTAAACCGTCCCCGTCCCCTAACCCTAACCCTAGCCCGAACCCTAACCCTAACCCTGCCCCGAAGCCTGACCCTCACCCGTCCCCTAATCCTAACCCGTACGCTGACACTAACCCGCGCCCTCACACGTACGCTCCCCCTAAAGCGTTGTCGTACCCTCACCTGGACCCTAAACCGTCCCCGTCCCCTAACCCTAACCCTAGCCCGAACCCTAACCCTATCCCTTCCCCGAAGCCTGACCCTCACACGTCCCCTAATCCTAACCCGTACGCTGACACTAACCCGCGCCCTCACACGTACGCTCCCCCTAAAGCGTTGTCGTACCCTCACCTGGACCCTAAACCGTCCCCGTCCCCTAACCCTAACCCTAGCCCGAACCCTAACCCTAACCCTTCCCCGAAGCCTGACCCTCACCCGTCCCCTAATCCTAACCCGTACGCTGACACTAACCCGCGCCCTCACACGTACGCTCCCCCTAAAGCGTTGTCGTACCCTCACCTGGACCCTAAACCGTCCCCGTCCCCTAACCCTAACCCTAGCCCGAACCCTAACCCTAACCCTTCCCCGAAGCCTGACCCTCACCCGTCCCCTAATCCTAACCCGTACGCTGACACTAACCCGCGCCCTCACACGTACGCTCCCCCTAAAGCGTTGTCGTACCCTCACCTGGACCCTAACCCGTCCCCGTCCCCTAACCTTAACCCTAGCCTGAACCCTAACCCTAACCCTGCCCCGAAGCCTGACACTCACCCGTCCCCTAATCCTAACCCGTACGCTGACACTAACCCGCGCCCTCACACGTACGCTCCCCCTAAAGCGTTGTCGTACCCTCACCTGGACCCTAAACCGTCCCCGTCCCCTAACCCTTACCCTAGCCCGAACCCTAACCCTAACCCTGCCCCGAAGCCTGACCCTCACCCGTCCCCTAATCCTAACCCGTACGCTGACACTAACCCACGCCCTCACACGTACGCTCCCCCTAAAGCGTTGTCGTACCCTCACCTCGACCCTAAACCGTCCCCGTCCCCTAACCCTAACCCTAGCCCGAACCCTAACCCTAACCCTGCCCCGAAGCCTGACCCTCACCCGTCCCCTAATCCTAACCCGTACGCTGACACTAACCCGCGCCCTCACACGTACGCTCCCCCTAAATCGTTGTCGTACCCTCACCTGGACCCTAACCCGTCCCCGTCCCCTAACCCTAACCCTAGCCCGAACCCTAACCCTAACCCTGCCCCGAAGCCTGACCCTCACCCGTCCCCTCATCCTAACCCGTACGCTGACACTAACCCGCGCCCTCACACGTACGCTCCCCCTAAAGCGTTGTCGTACCCTCACCTGGACCCTAAACCGTCCCCATCCCCTAACCCTAACCCTAGCCCGAACCCTAACCCTAACCCTTCCCCGAAGCCTGACCCTCACCCGTCCCCTAATCCTAACCCGTACGCTGACACTAACCCGCACCCTCACACGTACGCTCCCCCTAAAGCGTTGTCGTACCCTCACCTGGACCCTAAACCGTCCCCATCCCCTAACCCTAACCCTAGCCCGAACCCTAACCCTAACCCTTCCCCGAAGCCTGACCCTCACCCGTCCCCTAATCCTAACCCGTACGCTGACACTAACCCGCGCCCTCACACGTACGCTCCCCCTAAAGCGTTGTCGTACCCTCACCTGGAC
Organism: Grampus griseus; assembly: GCF_964374135.1. NCBI lineage: Eukaryota > Metazoa > Chordata > Mammalia > Artiodactyla > Delphinidae > Grampus > Grampus griseus. Next base: position 93,726 of record NW_028132797.1, on the reverse strand, counting down.
CCTAAACCGTCCCCGTCCCCTAACCCTAACCCTAGCCCGAACCCTAACACTAACCCTTCCCCGAAGCCTGACCCTCGCTCGTCCCCTAATCCTAACCCGTACGCTGACACTAACCCACGCCCTCACACGTACGCTCCCCCTAAAGCGTTGGCGTACCCTCACCTGGACCCTAAACCGTCCCCGTCCCCTAACCCTAACCCTAGCCCGAACCCTAACCCTAACCCTGCCCCGAAGCCTGACCCTCACCCGGCCCCTAATCCTAACCCGTACGCTGACACTAACCCGCGCCCTCACACGTACGCTCCCCCTAAAGCGTTGTCGTACCCTCACCTGGACCCTAAACCGTCCCCGTCCCCTAACCCTAACCCTAGCCCGAACCCTAACCCTAACCCTTCCCCGAAGCCTGACCCTCACCCGTCCCCTAATCCTAACCCGTACGCTGACACTAACCCGCGCCCTCACACGTACGCTCCCCCTAAAGCGTTGTCGTACCCTCACCTGGACCCTAAACCGTCCCCGTCCCCTAACCCTAACCCTAGCCCGAACCCTAACCCTAACCCTTCCCCGAAGCCTGACCCTCACCCGTCCCCTAATCCTAACCCGTACGCTGACACTAACCCGCGCCCTCACACGTACGCTCCCCCTAAAGCGTTGTCGTACCCTCACCTGGACCCTAACCCGTCCCCGTCCCCTAACCCTAACCCTAGCCCGAACCCTAAACCTAACCCTGCCCCGAAGCCTGACCCTCACCCGTCCCCTAATCCTAACCCGTACGCTGACACTAACCCGCGCCCTCACACGTACGCTCCCCCTAAAGCGTTGTCGTACCCTCACCTGGACCCTAAACCGTCCCCGTCCTCTAACCCTAACCCTAGCCCGAACCCTAACCCTAACCCTGCCCCGAAGCCTGACCCTCACCCGTCCCCTAATCCTAACCCGTACGCTGACACTAACCCACGCCCTCACACGTACGCTCCCCCTAAAGCGTTGTCGTACCCTCACCTCGACCCTAAACCGTCCCCGTCCCCTAACCCTAACCCTAGCCCGAACCCTAACCCTAACCCTTCCCCGAAGCCTGACCCTCACCCGTCCGCTAATCCTAACCCGTACGCTGACACTAACACGCGCCCTCACACGTACGCTCCCCCTAAAGCGTTGTCGTACCCTCACCTGGACCCTAAACCGTCCCCGTCCCCTAACCCTAACCCTAGCCCGAACCCTAACCCTAACCCTTCCCCGAAGCCTGACCCTCACCCGTCCCCTAATCCTAACCCGTACGCTGACACTAACCCGCGCCCTCACACGTACGCTCCCCCTAAAGCGTTGGCGTACTCTCACCTGGACCCTAAACCGTCCCCGTCCCCTAACCCTAACCCTAGCCCGAACCCTAACCCTAACCCTGCCCTGAAGCCTGACCCTCACCCGGCCCCTAATCCTAACCCGTACGCTGACACTAACCCGCGCCCTCACACGTACGCTCCCCCTAAAGCGTTGTCGTACCCTCACCTGGACCCTAAACCGTCCCCGTCCCCTAACCCTAACCCTAGCCCGAACCCTAACCCTAACCCTTCCCCGAAGCCTGACCCTCACCCGTCCCCTAATCCTAACCCGTACGCTGACACTAACCCGCGCCCTCACACGTACGCTCCCCCTAAAGCGTTGTCGTACCCTCACCTGGACCCTAAACCGTCCCCGTCCCCTAACCCTAACCCTAGCCCGAACCCTAACCCTAACCCTTCCCCGAAGCCTGACCCTCACCCGTCCCCTAATCCTAACCCGTACGCTGACACTAACCCGCGCCCTCACACGTACGCTCCCCCTAAAGCGTTGTCGTACCCTCACCTGGACCCTAACCCGTCCCCGTCCCCTAACCCTAACCCTAGCCCAAACCCTAACCCTAACCCTGCCCCGAAGCCTGACCCTCACCCGTCCCCTAATCCTAACCCGTACGCTGACACTAACCCGCGCCCTCACACGTACGCTCCCCCTAAAGCGTTGTCGTACCCTCACCTGGACCCTAAACCGTCCCCGTCCCCTAACCCTAACCCTAGCCCGAACCCTAACCCTAACATTTCCCCGAAGCCTGACCCTCACCCGTCCCCTAATCCTAACCCATACGCTGACACTAACCCGCGCCCTCACACGTACGCTCCCCCTAAAGCGTTGTCGTACCCTCACCTGGACCCTAAACCGTCCCCGTCCCCTAACCCTAACCCTAGCCCGAACCCTAACCCTAACCCTTCCCCGAAGCCTGACCCTCACCCGTCCCCTAATCCTAACCCGTACGCTGACACTAACCCGCGCCCTCACACGTACGCTCCCCCTAAAGCGTTGTCGTACCCTCACCTGGACCCTAAACTGTCCCCGTCCCTTAACCCTAACCCTAGCCCGAACCCTAACCCTAACCCTTCCCCGAAGCCTGACCCTCACCCGTCCCTTAATCCTAACCCGTACGCTGACACTAACCCGGGCCCTCACACGTACGCTCCCCCTAAAGCGTTGTCGTACCCTCACCTGGACCCTAAACCGTCCCCGTCCCCTAACCCTAACCCTAGCCCGAACCCTAACCCTAACCCTTCCCCGAAGCCTGACCCTCACCCGTCCCCTCATCCTAACCCGTACGCTGACACTAACCCGCGCCCTCACACGTACGCTCCCCCTAAAGCCTTGTCGTACCCTCACCTGAACCCTAAACCGTCCCCGTCCCCTAACCCTAACCCTAGCCCGAACCCTAACCCTAAACCTGCCCCGAAGCCTGACCCTCACCCGTCCCCTAATCCTAACCCGTACGCTGACACTAACCAGCGCCCTCACACGTACGCTCCCCCTAAAGCGTTGTCGTACCCTCACCTGGACCCTAAACCGTCCCCGTCCCCTAACCCTAACCCTAGCCCGAACCCTAACCCTAACCCTGCCCCGAAGCCTGACCCTCACCCGTCCCCTAATCCTAACCCGTACGCTGACACTAACCCGCGCCCTCACACGTACGCTCCCCCTAAAGCGTTGTCGTACCCTCACCTGGACCCTAAACCGTCCCCGTCCCCTAACCCTAACCCTAGCCCGAACCCTAACCCTAACCCTTCCCCGAAGCCTGACCCTCACACGTCCCCTAATCCTAACCCGTACGCTGACACTAACCCGCGCCCTCACACGTACGCTCCCCCTAAAGCGTTGTCGTACCCTCACCTGGACCCTAAACCGTCCCCGTCCCCTAACCCTAACCCTAGCCCGAACCCTAACCCTAACCCTTCCCCGAAGCCTGACCCTCACCCGTCCCCTAATCCTAACCCGTACGCTGACACTAACCCGCGCCCTCCCACGTACGCTCCCCCTAAAGCGTTGTCGTACCCTCACCTGGACCCTAAACCGTCCCCGTCCCCTAACCCTAACCCTAGCCCGAACCCTAACCCTAACCCTTCCCCGAAGCCTGACCCTCACCCGTCCCCTAATCCTAACCCGTACGCTGACACTAACCCGCGCCCTCACACGTACGCTCCCCCTAAAGCGTTGTCGTACCCTCACCTGGACCCTAACCCGTCCCCGTCCCCTAACCCTAACCCTAGCCCGAACCCTAACCCTAACCCTGCCCCGAAGCCTGACCCTCACCCGTCCCCTAATCCTAACCCGTACGCTGACACTAACCCGCGCCCTCACACGTACGCTCCCCCTAAAGCGTTGTCGTACCCTCACCTGGACCCTAAACCGTCCCCGTCCCCTAACCCTTACCCTAGCCCGAACCCTAACCCTAACCCTTCCCCGAAGCCTGACCCTCACCCGTCCCCTAATCCTAACCCGTACGCTGACACTAACCCGCGCCCTCACACGTACGCTCCCCCTAAAGCGTTGTCGTACCCTCACCTGGACCCTAAACCGTCCCCGTCCCCTAACCCTAACCCTAGCCCGAACCCTAACCCTAACCCTTCCCCGAAGCCTGACCCTCACTCGTCCCCTAATCCTAACCCGTACGCTGACACTAACCCGCGCCCTCACACGTACGCTCCCCCTAAAGCGTTGGCGTACCCTCACCTGGACCCTAAACCGTCCCCGTCCCCTAACCCTAACCCTAGCCCGAACCCTAACCCTAACCCTGCCCCGAAGCCTGACCCTCACCCGGCCCCTAATCCTAACCCGTACGCTGACACTAACCCGCGCCCTCACACGTACGCTCCCCCTAAAGCGTTGTCGTACCCTCACCTGGACCCTAAACCGTCCCCGTCCCCTAACCCTAACCCTAGCCCGAACCCTAACCCTAACCCTTCCCCAAAGCCTGACCCTCACCCGTCCCCTAATCCTAACCCGTACGCTGACACTAACCCGCGCCCTCACACGTACGCTCCCCCTAAAGCGTTGTCGTACCCTCACCTGGACCCTAAACCGTCCCCGTCCCCTAACCCTAACCCTAGCCCGAACCCTAACCCTAACCCTTCCCCGAAGCCTGACCCTCACCCGTCCCCTAATCCTAACCCGTACGCTGACACTAACCCGCGCCCTCACACGTACGCTCCCCCTAAAGCGTTGTCGTACCCTCACCTGGACCCTAACCCGTCCCCGTCCCCTAACCCTAACCCTAGCCCGAACCCTAACCCTAACCCTGCCCCGAAGCCTGACCCTCACCCGTCCCCTAATCCTAACCCGTACGCTGACACTAACCCGCGCCCTCACACGTACGCTCCCCCTAAAGCGTTGTCGTACCCTCACCTGGACCCTAAACCGTCCCCGTCCTCTAACCCTAACCCTAGCCCGAACCCTAACCCTAACCCTGCCCCGAAGCCTGACCCTCACCCGTCCCCTAATCCTAACCCGTACGCTGACACTAACCCACGCCCTCACACGTACTCTCCCCCTAAAGCGTTGTCGTACCCTCACCTCGACCCTAAACCGTCCCCGTCCCCTAACCCTAACCCTAGCCCGAACCCTAACCCTAACCCTTCCCCGAAGCCTGACCCTCACCCGTCCGCTAATCCTAACCCGTACGCTGACACTAACACGCGCCCTCACACGTACGCTCCCCCTAAAGCGTTGTCGTACCCTCACCTGGACCCTAAACCGTCCCCGTCCCCTAACCCTAACCCTAGCCCGAACCCTAACCCTAACCCATCCCCGAAGCCTGACCCTCACCCGTCCCCTAATCCTAACCCGTACGCTGACACTAACCCGCGCCCTCACACGTACGCTCCCCCTAAAGCCTTGTCGTACCCTCACCTGGACCCTAAACCGTCCCCGTCCCCTAAACCTAACCCTAGCCCGAACCCTAACCCTAACCCTGCCCCGAAGCCTGACCCTCACCCGGCCCCTAATCCTAACCCGTACGCTGACACTAACCCGCGCCCTCACACGTACGCTCCCCCTAAAGCGTTGTCGTACCCTCACCTGGACCCTAAACCGTCCCCGTCCCCTAACCCTAACCCTAGCCCGAACCCTAACCCTAACCCTTCCCCGAAGCCTGACCCTCACCCGTCCCCTAATCCTAACCCGTACGCTGACACTAACCCGCGCCCTCACACGTACGCTCCCCCTAAAGCGTTGTCGTACCCTCACCTGGACCCTAAACCGTCCCCGTCCCCTAACCCTAACCCTAGCCCGAACCCTAACCCTAACCCTTCCCCGAAGCCTGACCCTCACCCGTCCCCTAATCCTAACCCGTACGCTGACACTAACCCGCGCCCTCACACGTACGCTCCCCCTAAAGCGTTGGCGTACCCTCACCTGGACCCTAAACCGTCCCCGTCCCCTAACCCTAACCCTAGCCCGAACCCTAACCCTAACCCTGCCCTGAAGCCTGACCCTCACCCGGCCCCTAATCCTAACCCGTACGCTGACACTAACCCGCGCCCTCACACGTACGCTCCCCCTAAAGCGTTGTCGTACCCTCACCTGGACCCTAAACCGTCCCCGTCCCCTAACCCTAACCCTAGCCCGAACCCTAACCCTAACCCTTCCCCGAAGCCTGACCCTCACCCGTCCCCTAATCCTAACCCGTACGCTGACACTAACCCGCGCCCTCACACGTACGCTCCCCCTAAAGCGTTGTCGTACCCTCACCTGGACCCTAACCCGTCCCCGTCCCCTAACCCTAACCCTAGCCCAAACCCTAACCCTAACCCTGCCCCGAAGCCTGACCCTCACCCGTCCCCTAATCCTAACCCGTACGCTGACACTAACCCGCGCCCTCACACGTACGCTCCCCCTAAAGCGTTGTCGTACCCTCACCTGGACCCTAAACCGTCCCCGTCCTCTAACCCTAACCCTAGGCCGAACCCTAACCCTAACCCTGCCCCGAAGCCTGACCCTCACCCGTCCCCTAATCCTAACCCGTACGCTGACACTAACCCACGCCCTCACACGTACGCTCCCCCTAAAGCGTTGTCGTACCCTCACCTCGACCCTAAACCGTCCCCGTCCCCTAACCCTAACCCTAGCCCGAACCCTAACCCTAACCCTTCCCCGAAGCCTGACCCTCACCCGTCCGCTAATCCTAACCCGTATGCTGACACTAACCCGCGCCCTCACACGTACGCTCCCCCTAAAGCGTTGTCGTACCCTCACCTGGACCCTAAACCGTCCCCGTCCCCTAACCCTAACCCTAGCCCGAACCCTAACCCTAACCCTTCCCCGAAGCCTGACCCTCACCCGTCCCCTAATCCTAACCCGTACGCTGACACTAACCCACGCCCTCACACGTACGCTCCCCCTAAAGCGTTGTCGTACCCTCACCTCGACCCTAAACCGTCCCCGTCCCCTAACCCTAACCCTAGCCCGAACCCTAACCCTAACCCTTCCCCGAAGCCTGACCCTCACCCGTCCGCTAATCCTAACCCGTATGCTGACACTAACCCGCGCCCTCACACGTACGCTCCCCCTAAAGCGTTGTCGTACCCTCACCTGGACCCTAAACCGTCCCCGTCCCCTAACCCTAACCCTAGCCCGAACCCTAACCCTAACCCTTCCCCGAAGCCTGACCCTCACCCGTCCCCTAATCCTAACCCGTACGCTGACACTAACCCGCGCCCTCACACGTACGCTCCCCCTAAAGCGTTGTCGTACCCTCACCTGGACCCTAAACCGTCCCCGTCCCCTAACCCTAACCCTAGCCCGAACCCTAACCCTAACCCTTCCCCGAAGCCTGACCCTCACCCGTCCCCGAATCCTAACCCGTACGCTGACACTAACCCGCGCCCTCACACGTACGCTCCCCCTAAAGCCTTGTCGTACCCTCACCTGGACCCTAAACCGTCCCCGTCCCCTAACCCTAACCCTAGCCCGAACCCTAACCCTAACCCTGCCCCGAAGCCTGACCCTCACCCGTCCCCTAATCCTAACCCGTACGCTGACACTAACCCGCGCCCTCACACGTACGCTCCCCCTAAAGCGTTGTCGTACCCTCACCTGGACCCTAAACCGTCCCCGTCCCCTAACCCTAACCCTAGCCCGAACCCTAACCCTAACCCTTCCCCGAAGCCTGACCCTCACCCGTCCCCTAATCCTAACCCGTACGCTGACACTAACCCGCGCCCTCACACGTACGCTCCCCCTAAAGCGTTGTCGTACCCTCACCTGGACCCTAAACCGTCCCCGTCCCCTAACCCTAACCCTAGCCCGAACCCTAACCCTAACCCTTCCCCGAAGCCTGACCCTCACCCGTCCCCTAATCCTAACCCGTACGCTGACACTAACCCGCGCCCTCACACGTACGCTCCCCCTAAAGCGTTGGCGTACCCTCACCTGCACCCTAAACCGTCCCCGTCCCCTAACCCTAACCCTAGCCCGAACCCTAACCCTAACCCTGCCCCGAAGCCTGACCCTCACCCGTCCCCTAATCCTAACCCGTACGCTGACACTAACCCGCGCCCTCACACGTACGCTCCCCCTAAAGCGTTGTCGTACCCTCACCTGGACCCTAAACCGTCCCCGTCCCCTAACCCTAACCCTAGCCCGAACCCTAACCCTAACATTTCCCCGAAGCCTGACCCTCACCCGTCCCCTAATCCTAACCCATACGCTGACACTAACCCGCGCCCTCACACGTACGCTCCCCCTAAAGCGTTGTCGTTCCCTCACCTGGACCCTAAACCGTCCCCGTCCCCTAACCCTAACCCTAGCCCGAACCCTAACCCTAACCCTTCCCCGAAGCCTGACCCTCACCCGTCCCCTAATCCTAACCCGTACGCTGACACTAACCCGCGCCCTCACACGTACGCTCCCCCTAAAGCGTTGTCGTACCCTCACCTGGACCCTAAACTGTCCCCGTCCCTTAACCCTAACCCTAGCCCGAACCCTAACCCTAACCCTTCCCCGAAGCCTGACCCTCACCCGTCCCCTAATCCTAACCCGTACGCTGACACTAACCCGGGCCCTCACACGTACGCTCCCCCTAAAGCGTTGTCGTACCCTCACCTGGACCCTAAACCGTCCCCGTCCCCTAACCCTAACCCTAGCCCGAACCCTAACCCTAACACTTCCCCGAAGCCTGACCCTCACCCGTCCCCTAATCCTAACCCGTACGCTGACACTAACCCGCGCCCTCACACATACGCTCCCCCTAAAGCGTTGTCGTACCCTCACCTGTACCCTAAACCGTCCCCGTTCCCTAACCCTAACCCTAGCCCGAACCCTAACCCTAACCCTTCCCCGAAGCCTGACCCTCACCCGTCCCCTAATCCTAACCCGTACGCTGACACTAACCCGCGCCCTCACACGTACGCTCCCCCTAAAGCGTTGTCGTAACCTCACCTGGACCCTAAACCGTCCCCGTCCCCTAACCCTAACCCTAGCCCGAACCCTAACCCTAACCCTTCCCCGAAGCCTGACCCTCACCCGTCCCCTAATCCTAACCCGTACGCTGACACTAACCCGCGCCCTCACACGTACGCTCCCCCTAAAGCGTTGTCGTACCCTCACCTGGACCCTAAACCGTCCCCGTCCCCTAACCCTAACCCTAGCCCGAACCCTAACCCTAACCCTTCCCCGAAGCCTGACCCTCACCCGTCCCCTAATCCTAACCCGTACGCTGACACTAACCCGGGCCCTCACACGTACGCTCCCCCTAAAGCGTTGTCGTACCCTCACCTGGACCCTAAACCGTCCCCGTCCCCTAACCCTAACCCTAGCCCGAACCCTAACCCTAACACTTCCCCGAAGCCTGACCCTCACCCGTCCCCTAATCCTAACCCGTACGCTGACACTAAACCGCGCCCTCACACGTACGCTCCCCCTAAAGCGTTGTCGTACCCTCACCTGGACCCTAAACCGTCCCCGTCCCCTAACCCTAACCCTAGCCCAAACCCTAACCCTAACCCTTCCCCGAAGCCTGACCCTCACCCGTCCCCTAATCCTAACCCGTACGCTGACACTAACCCGCGCCCTCACACGTACGCTCCCCCTAAAGCGTTGTCGTACCCTCACCTGGACCCTAAACCGTCCCCGTCCCCTAACCCTAACCCTAGCCCGAAGCCTAACCCTAACCCTTCCCCGAAGCCTGACCCTCACCCGTCCCCTAATCCTAACCCGTACGCTGACACTAACCCGCGCCCTCACACGTACGCTCCCCCTAAAGCGTTGTCGTACCCTCACCTGGACCCTAAACCCTCCCTGTCCCCTAACCCTAACCCTAGCCCGAACCCTAACCCTAACCCTTCCCCGAAGCCTGACCCTCACCCGTCCCCTAATCCTAACCCGTACGCTGACACTAACCCGCGCCCTCACACGTACGCTCCCCCTAAAGCGTTGTCGTACCCTCACCTGGACCCTAAACCGTCCCCGTCCCCTAACCCTAACCCTAGCCCGAACCCTAACCCTAACACTTCCCCGAAGCCTGACCCTCACCCGTCCCCTAATCCTAACCCGTACGCTGACACTAACCCGCGCCCTCACACGTACGCTCCCCCTAAAGCGTTGTCGTACCCTCACCTGGACCCTAAACCGTCCCCGTCCCCTAACCCTAACCCTAGCCCGAACCCTAACCCTAACCCTTCCCCGAAGCCTGACCCTCACCCGTCCCCTAATCCTAACCCGTACGCTGACACTAACCCGCACCCTCACACGTACGCTCCCCCTAAAGCGTTGTCGTACCCTCACCTGGACCCTAAACCGTCCCCGTCCCCTAAACCTAACCCTAGCCCGAACCCTAACCCTAACCCTTCCCCGAAGCCTGACCCTCACCCGTCCCCTAATCCTAACCCGTACGCTGACACTAACCCGCGCCCTCACACGTACGCTCCCCCTAAAGCGTTGTCGTACCCTCACCTGGACCCTAAACCGTCCCCGTCCCCTAAACCTAACCCTAGCCCGAACCCTAACCCTAACCCTTCCCCGAAGCCTGACCCTCACCCGTCCCCTAATCCTAACCCGTACGCTGACACTAACCCGCGCCCTCACACGTACGCTCCCCCTAAAGCGTTGTCGTACCCTCACCTGGACCCTAAACCGTCCCCGTCCCCTAACCCTATCCCTAGCCCGAACCCTAACCCTAACCCTTCCCCGAAGCCTGACCCTCACCCGTCCCCTAATCCTAACCCGTACGCTGACACTAACCCGCGCCCTCACACGTACGCTCCCCCTAAAGCGTTGTCGTACCCTCACCTGGACCCTAAACCGTCCCCGTCCCCTAACCCTAACCCTAGCCCGAACCCTAACCCTAACCCTTCCCCGAAGCCTGACCCTCACCCGTCCCCTAATCCTAACCCGTACGCTGACACTAACCCGCGCCCTCACACGTACGCTCCCCCTAAAGCGTTGGCGTACCCTCACCTGGACCCTAAACCGTCCCCGTCCCCTAACCCTAACCCTAGCCCGAACCCTAACCCTAACCCTGCCCCGAAGCCTGACCCTCACCCGTCCCCTAATCCTAACCCGTACGCTGACACTAACCCGCGCCCTCACACGTACGCTCCCCCTAAAGCGTTGTCGTACCCTCACCTGGACCCTAAACCGTCCCCGTCCCCTAACCCTAACCCTAGCCCGAACCCTAACCCTAACACTTCCCCGAAGCCTGACCCTCACCCGTCCCCTAATCCTAACCCATACGCTGACACTAACCCGCGCCCTCACACGTACGCTCCCCCTAAAGCGTTGTCGTACCCTCACCTGGACCCTAAACCGTCCCCGTCCCCTAACCCTAACCCTAGCCCGAACCCTAACCCTAACCCTTCCCCGAAGCCTGACCCTCACCCGTCCCCTAATCCTGACCCGTACGCTGACACTAACCCGCGCCCTCACACGTACGCTCCCCCTAAAGCGTTGTCGTACCCTCACCTGAACCCTAAACCGTCCCCGTCCCCTAACCCTAACCCTAGCCCGAACCCTAACCCTAACCCTTCCCCGAAGCCTGACCTTCACCCGTCCCCTAATCCTAACCCGTACGCTGACACTAACCCGCGCCCTCACACGTACGCTCCCCCTAAAGCGTTGTCGTACCCTCACCTGGACCCTAAACTGTCCCCGTCCCTTAACCCTAACCCTAGCCCGAACCCTAACCCTAACCCTTCCCCGAAGCCTGACCCTCACCCGTCCCCTAATCCTAACCCGTACGCTGACACTAACCCGGGCCCTCACACGTACGCTCCCTCTAAAGCGTTGTCGTACCCTCACCTGGACCCTAAACCGTCCCCGTCCCCTAACCCTAACCCTAGCCCGAACCCTAACCCTAACACTTCCCCGAAGCCTGACCATCACCCGTCCCCTAATCCTAACCCGTACGCTGACACTAACCCGCGCCCTCACACATACGCTCCCCCTAAAGCGTTGTCGTACCCTCACCTGTACCCTAAACCGTCCCCGTCCCCTAACCCTAACCCTAGCCCGAACCCTAACCCTAACCCTTCCCCGAAGCCTGACCCTCACCCGTCCCCTAATCCTAACCCGTACGCTGACACTAACCCGCGCCCTCACTCGTACGCTCCCCCTAAAGCGTTGTCGTACCCTCACCTGGACCCTAAACCGTCCCCGTCCCCTAACCCTAACCCTAGCCCGAACCCTAACCCTAACCCTTCCCCGAAGCCTGACCCTCACCCGTCCCCTAATCCTAACCCGTATGCTGACACTAACCCGCGCCCTCACACGTACGCTCCCCCTAAAGCGTTGTCGTACCCTCACCTGGACCCTAACCCGTCCCCGTCCCCTAACCCTAACCCTAGCCCGAACCCTAACCCTAACCCTTCCCCGAAGCCTGACCCTCACCCGTCCCCTAATCCTAACCCGTACGCTGACACTAACCCGGGCCCTCACACGTACGCTCCCCCTAAAGCGTTGTCGTACCCTCACCTGGACCCTAAACCGTCCCCGTCCCCTAACCCTAACCCTAGCCCGAACCCTAACCCTAACACTTCCCCGAAGCCTGACCCTCACCCGTCCCCTAATCCTAACCCGTACGCTGACACTAAACCGCGCCCTCACACGTACGCTCCCCCTAAAGCGTTGTCGTACCCTCACCTGGACCCTAAACCGTCCCCGTCCCCTAACCCTAACCCTAGCCCAAACCCTAACCCTAACACTTCCCCGAAGCCTGACCCTCACCCGTCCCCTAATCCTAACCCGTACGCTGACACTAACCCGCGCCCTCACACGTACGCTCCCCCTAAAGCGTTGTCGTACCCTCACCTGGACCCTAAACCGTCCCCGTCCCCTAACCCTAACCCTAGCCCGAAGCCTAACCCTAACCCTTCCCCGAAGCCTGACCCTCACCCGTCCCCTAATCCTAACCCGTACGCTGACACTAACCCGCGCCCTCACACGTACGCTCCCCCTAAAGCGTTGTCGTACCCTCACCTGGACCCTAAACCGTCCCCGTCCCCTAACCCTAACCCTAGCCCGAACCCTAACCCTAACCCTTCCCCGAAGCCTGACCCTCACCCGTCCCCTAATCCTAACCCGTACGCTGACACTAACCCGCGCCCTCACACGTACGCTCCCCCTAAAGCGTTGTCGTACCCTCACCTGGACCCTAAACCGTCCCCGTCCCCTAACCCTAACCCTAGCCCGAACCCTAACCCTAACCCTGCCCCGAAGCCTGACCCTCACCCGTCCCCTAATCCTAACCCGTACGCTGACACTAACCCGCGCCCTCACACGTATGCTCCCCCTAAAGCGTTGTCGTACCCTCACCTGGACCCTAAACCGTCCCCGTCCTCTAACCCTAACCCTAGCCCGAACCCTAACCCTAACCCTGCCCCGAAGCCTGACCCTCACCCGTCCCCTAATCCTAACCCGTACGCTGACACTAACCCGCGCCCTCACACGTACGCTCCCCCTAAAGCGTTGTCGTACCCTCACCTGTACCCTAAACCGTCCCCGTCCCCTAACCCTAACCCTAGCCCGAACCCTAACCCTAACCCTTCCCCGAAGCCTGACCCTCACCCGTCCCCTAATCCTAACCCGTACGCTGACACTAACCCGCGCCCTCACACGTACGCTCCCCCTAAAGCGTTGTCGTACCCTCACCTGGACCCTAAACCGTCCCCGTCCCCTAACCCTAACCCTAGCCCGAACCCTAACCCTAACCCTTCCCCGAAGCCTGACCCTCACCCGTCCCCTAATCCTAACCCGTACGCTGACACTAACCCGCGCCCTCACACGTACGCTCCCCCTAAAGCGTTGTCGTACCCTCACCTGGAGGCTAAACCGTCCCCGTCCCCTAACCCTAACCCTAGCCCGAACCCTAACCCTAACCCTTCCCCGAAGCCTGACCCTCACCCGTCACCGAATCCTAACCCGTACGCTGACACTAACCCGCGCCCTCACACGTACGCTCCCCCTAAAGCCTTGTCGTACCCTCACCTGGACCCTAAACCGTCCCCGTCCCCTAACCCTAACCCTAGCCCGAACCCTAACCCTAAACCTGCCCCGAAGCCTGACCCTCACCCGTCCCCTAATCCTAACCCGTACGCTGACACTAACCCGCGCCCTCACACGTACGCTCCCCCTAAAGCGTTGTCGTACCCTCACCTGGACCCTAAACCGTCCCCGTCCCCTAACCCTAACCCTAGCCCGAACCCTAACCCTAACCCTGCCCCGAAGCCTGACCCTCACCCGTCCCCTAATCCTAACCCGTACGCTGACACTAACCCGCGCCCTCACACGTACGCTCCCCCTAAAGCGTTGTCGTACCCTCACCTGGACCCTAAACCGTCCCCGTCCCCTAACCCTAACCCTAGCCCGAACCCTAAACCTAACCCTTCCCCGAAGCCTGACCCTCACCCGTCCCCTAATCCTAACCCGTACGCTGACACTAACCCGGGCCCTCACACGTACGCTCCCCCTAAAGCGTTGTCGTACCCTCACCTGGACCCTAAACCGTCCCCGTCCCCTAACCCTAACCCTAGCCCGAACCCTAACCCTAACACTTCCCCGAAGCCTGACCCTCACCCGTCCCCTAATCCTAACCCGTACGCTGACACTAAACCGCGCCCTCACACGTACGCTCCCCCTAAAGCGTTGTCGTACCCTCACCTGGACCCTAAACCGTCCCCGTCCCCTAACCCTAACCCTAGCCCAAACCCTAACCCTAACCCTTCCCCGAAGCCTGACCCTCACCCGTCCCCTAATCCTAACCCGTACGCTGACACTAACCCGCGCCCTCACACGTACGCTCCCCCTAAAGCGTTGTCGTACCCTCACCTGGACCCTAAACCGTCCCCGTCCCCTAACCCTAACCCTAGCCCGAAGCCTAACCCTAACCCTTCCCCGAAGCCTGACCCTCACCCGTCCCCTAATCCTAACCCGTACGCTGACACTAACCCGCGCCCTCACACGTACGCTCCCCCTAAAGCGTTGTCGTACCCTCACCTGGACCCTAAACCGTCCCCGTCCCCTAACCCTAACCCTAGCCCGAACCCTAACCCTAACCCTTCCCCGAAGCCTGACCCTCACCCGTCCCCTAATCCTAACCCGTACGCTGACACTAACCCGCGCCCTCACACGTACGCTCCCCCTAAAGCGTTGTCGTACCCTCACCTGGACCCTAAACCGTCCCCGTCCCCTAACCCTAACCCTAGCCCGAACCCTAACCCTAACCCTGCCCCGAAGCCTGACCCTCACCCGTCCCCTAATCCTAACCCGTACGCTGACACTAACCCGCGCCCTCACACGTACGCTCCCCCTAAAGCGTTGTCGTACCCTCACCTGGACCCTAAACCGTCCCCGTCCTCTAACCCTAACCCTAGCCCGAACCCTAACCCTAACCCTGCCCCGAAGCCTGACCCTCACCCGTCCCCTAATCCTAACCCGTACGCTGACACTAACCCGCGCCCTCACACGTACGCTCCCCCTAAAGCGTTGTCGTACCCTCACCTGTACCCTAAACCGTCCCCGTCCCCTAACCCTAACCCTAGCCCGAACCCTAACCCTAACCCTTCCCCGAAGCCTGACCCTCACCCGTCCCCTAATCCTAACCCGTACGCTGACACTAACCCGCGCCCTCACACGTACGCTCCCTCTAAAGCGTTGTCGTACCCTCACCTGGACCCTAAACCGTCCCCGTCCCCTAACCCTAACCCTAGCCCGAACCCTAACCCTAACCCTTCCCCGAAGCCTGACCCTCACCCGTCCCCTAATCCTAACCCGTACGCTGACACTAACCCGCGCCCTCACACGTACGCTCCCCCTAAAGCGTTGTCGTACCCTCACCTGGAGGCTAAACCGTCCCCGTCCCCTAACCCTAACCCTAGCCCGAACCCTAACCCTAACCCTTCCCCGAAGCCTGACCCTCACCCGTCACCGAATCCTAACCCGTACGCTGACACTAACCCGCGCCCTCACACGTACGCTCCCCCTAAAGCCTTGTCGTACCCTCACCTGGACCCTAAACCGTCCCCGTCCCCTAACCCTAACCCTAGCCCGAACCCTAACCCTAAACCTGCCCCGAAGCCTGACCCTCACCCGTCCCCTAATCCTAACCCGTACGCTGACACTAACCCGCGCCCTCACACGTACGCTCCCCCTAAAGCGTTGTCGTACCCTCACCTGGACCCTAAACCGTCCCCGTCCCCTAACCCTAACCCTAGCCCGAACCCTAACCCTAACCCTGCCCCGAAGCCTGACCCTCACCCGTCCCCTAATCCTAACCCGTACGCTGACACTAACCCGCGCCCTCACACGTACGCTCCCCCTAAAGCGTTGTCGTACCCTCACCTGGACCCTAAACCGTCCCCGTCCCCTAACCCTAACCCTAGCCCGAACCCTAACCCTAACACTTCCCCGAAGCCTGACCCTCACCCGTCCCCTAATCCTAACCCGTACGCTGACACTAAACCGCGCCCTCACACGTACGCTCCCCCTAAAGCGTTGTCGTACCCTCACCTGGACCCTAAACCGTCCCCGTCCCCTAACCCTAACCCTAGCCCAAACCCTAACCCTAACCCTTCCCCGAAGCCTGACCCTCACCCGTCCCCTAATCCTAACCCGTACGCTGACACTAACCCGCGCCCTCACACGTACGCTCCCCCTAAAGCGTTGTCGTACCCTCACCTGGACCCTAAACCGTCCCCGTCCCCTAACCCTAACCCTAGCCCGAAGCCTAACCCTAACCCTTCCCCGAAGCCTGACCCTCACCCGTCCCCTAATCCTAACCCGTACGCTGACACTAACCCGCGCCCTCACACGTACGCTCCCCCTAAAGCGTTGTCGTACCCTCACCTGGACCCTAAACCGTCCCCGTCCCCTAACCCTAACCCTAGCCCGAACCCTAACCCTAACCCTTCCCCGAAGCCTGACCCTCACCCGTCCCCTAATCCTAACCCGTACGCTGACACTAACCCGCGCCCTCACACGTACGCTCCCCCTAAAGCGTTGTCGTACCCTCACCTGGAGGCTAAACCGTCCCCGTCCCCTAACCCTAACCCTAGCCCGAACCCTAACCCTAACCCTTCCCCGAAGCCTGACCCTCACCCGTCACCGAATCCTAACCCGTACGCTGACACTAACCCGCGCCCTCACACGTACGCTCCCCCTAAAGCCTTGTCGTACCCTCACCTGGACCCTAAACCGTCCCCGTCCCCTAACCCTAACCCTAGCCCGAACCCTAACCCTAAACCTGCCCCGAAGCCTGACCCTCACCCGTCCCCTAATCCTAACCCGTACGCTGACACTAACCCGCGCCCTCACACGTACGCTCCCCCTAAAGCGTTGTCGTACCCTCACCTGGACCCTAAACCGTCCCCGTCCCCTAACCCTAACCCTAGCCCGAACCCTAACCCTAACCCTGCCCCGAAGCCTGACCCTCACCCGTCCCCTAATCCTAACCCGTACGCTGACACTAACCCGCGCCCTCACACGTACGCTCCCCCTAAAGCGTTGTCGTACCCTCACCTGGACCCTAAACCGTCCCCGTCCCCTAACCCTAACCCTAGCCCGAACCCTAACCCTAACCCTTCCCCGAAGCCTGACCCTCACCCGTCCCCTAATCCTAACCCGTACGCTGACACTAACCCGGGCCCTCACACGTACGCTCCCCCTAAAGCGTTGTCGTACCCTCACCTGGACCCTAAACCGTCCCCGTCCCCTAACCCTAACCCTAGCCCGAACCCTAACCCTAACACTTCCCCGAAGCCTGACCCTCACCCGTCCCCTAATCCTAACCCGTACGCTGACACTAAACCGCGCCCTCACACGTACGCTCCCCCTAAAGCGTTGTCGTACCCTCACCTGGACCCTAAACCGTCCCCGTCCCCTAACCCTAACCCTAGCCCAAACCCTAACCCTAACCCTTCCCCGAAGCCTGACCCTCACCCGTCCCCTAATCCTAACCCGTACGCTGACACTAACCCGCGCCCTCACACGTACGCTCCCCCTAAAGCGTTGTCGTACCCTCACCTGGACCCTAAACCGTCCCCGTCCCCTAACCCTAACCCTAGCCCGAAGCCTAACCCTAACCCTTCCCCGAAGCCTGACCCTCACCCGTCCCCTAATCCTAACCCGTACGCTGACACTAACCCGCGCCCTCACACGTACGCTCCCCCTAAAGCGTTGTCGTACCCTCACCTGGACCCTAAACCGTCCCCGTCCCCTAACCCTAACCCTAGCCCGAACCCTAACCCTAACCCTTCCCCGAAGCCTGACCCTCACCCGTCCCCTAATCCTAACCCGTACGCTGACACTAACCCGCGCCCTCACACGTACGCTCCCCCTAAAGCGTTGTCGTACCCTCACCTGGACCCTAAACCGTCCCCGTCCCCTAACCCTAACCCTAGCCCGAACCCTAACCCTAACCCTGCCCCGAAGCCTGACCCTCACCCGTCCCCTAATCCTAACCTGTACGCTGACACTAACCCGCGCCCTCACACGTACGCTCCCCCTAAAGCGTTGTCGTACCCTCACCTGGACCCTAAACCGTCCCCGTCCTCTAACCCTAACCCTAGCCCGAACCCTAACCCTAACCCTGCCCCGAAGCCTGACCCTCACCCGTCCCCTAATCCTAACCCGTACGCTGACACTAACCCGCGCCCTCACACGTACGCTCCCCCTAAAGCGTTGTCGTACCCTCACCTGTACCCTAAACCGTCCCCGTCCCCTAACCCTAACCCTAGCCCGAACCCTAACCCTAACCCTTCCCCGAAGCCTGACCCTCACCCGTCCCCTAATCCTAACCCGTACGCTGACACTAACCCGCGCCCTCACACGTACGCTCCCCCTAAAGCGTTGTCGTACCCTCACCTGGACCCTAAACCGTCCCCGTCCCCTAACCCTAACCCTAGCCCGAACCCTAACCCTAACCCTTCCCCGAAGCCTGACCCTCACCCGTCCCCTAATCCTAACCCGTACGCTGACACTAACCCGCGCCCTCACACGTACGCTCCCCCTAAAGCGTTGTCGTACCCTCACCTGGAGGCTAAACCGTCCCCGTCCCCTAACCCTAACCCTAGCCCGAACCCTAACCCTAACCCTTCCCCGAAGCCTGACCCTCACCCGTCCCCGAATCCTAACCCGTACGCTGACACTAACCCGCGCCCTCACACGTACGCTCCCCCTAAAGCCTTGTCGTACCCTCACCTGGACCCTAAACTGTCCCCGTCCCCTAACCCTAACCCTAGCCCGAACCCTAACCCTAAACCTGCCCCGAAGCCTGACCCTCACCCGTCCCCTAATCCTAACCCGTACGCTGACACTAACCCGCGCCCTCACACGTACGCTCCCCCTAAAGCGTTGTCGTACCCTCACCTGGACCCTAAACCGTCCCCGTCCCCTAACCCTAACCCTAGCCCGAACCCTAACCCTAACCCTTCCCCGAAGCCTGACCCTCACACGTCCCCTAATCCTAACCCGTACGCTGACACTAACCCGCGCCCTCACACGTACGCTCCCCCTAAAGCGTTGTCGTACCCTCACCTGGACCCTAACCCGTCCCCGTCCCCTAACCCTAACCCTAGCCCGAACCCTAACCCTAACCCTTCCCCGAAGCCTGACCCTCACCCGTCCCCTAATCCTAACCCGTACGCTGACACTAACCCGGGCCCTCACACGTACGCTCCCCCTAAAGCGTTGTCGTACCCTCACCTGGACCCTAAACCGTCCCCGTCCCCTAACCCTAACCCTAGCCCGAACCCTAACCCTAACACTTCCCCGAAGCCTGACCCTCACCCGTCCCCTAATCCTAACCCGTACGCTGACACTAAACCGCGCCCTCACACGTACGCTCCCCCTAAAGCGTTGTCGTACCCTCACCTGGACCCTAAACCGTCCCCGTCCCCTAACCCTAACCCTAGCCCAAACCCTAACCCTAACCCTTCCCCGAAGCCTGACCCTCACCCGTCCCCTAATCCTAACCCGTACGCTGACACTAACCCGCGCCCTCACACGTACGCTCCCCCTAAAGCGTTGTCGTACCCTCACCTGGACCCTAAACCGTCCCCGTCCCCTAACCCTAACCCTAGCCCGAACCCTAACCCTAACCCTTCCCCGAAGCCTGACCCTCACCCGTCCCCTAATCCTAAACCGTACGCTGACACTAACCCGCGCCCTCACACGTACGCTCCCCCTAAAGCGTTGTCGTACCCTCACCTGGACCCTAAACCGTCCCCGTCCCCTAACCCTAACCCTAGCCCGAACCCTAACCCTAACCCTTCCCCGAAGCCTAACCCTCACCCGTCCCCGAATCCTAACCCGTACGCTGACACTAACCCGCGCCCTCACACGTACGCTCCCCCTAAAGCCTTGTCGTACCCTCACCTGGACCCTAAACCGTCCCCGTCCCCTAACCCTAACCCTAGCCCGAACCCTAACCCTAACCCTGCCCCGAAGCCTGACCCTCACCCGTCCCCTAATCCTAACCCGTACGCTGGCACTAACCCGCGCCCTCACACGTACGCTCCCCCTAAAGCGTTGTCGTACCCTCACCTGGACCCTAAACCGTCCCCGTCCCCTAACCCTAACCCTAGCCCGAACCCTAACCCTAACCCTTCCCCGAAGCCTGACCCTCACCCGTCCCCTAATCCTAACCCGTACGCTGACACTAACCCGCGCCCTCACACGTACGCTCCCCCTAAAGCGTTGTCGTACCCTCACCTGGACCCTAAACCGTCCCCGTCCCCTAACCCTAACCCTAGCCCGAACCCTAACCCTAACCCTTCCCCGAAGCCTGACCCTCACCCGTCCCCTAATCCTAACCCGTACGCTGACACTAACCCGCGCCCTCACACGTACGCTCCCCCTAAAGCGTTGTCGTACCCTCACCTGGACCCTAAACCGTCCCCGTCCCCTAACCCTAACCCTAGCCCGAACCCTAACCCTAACTCTTCCCCGAAGCCTGACCCTCACCCGTCCCCTAATCCTAACCCGTACGCTGACACTAACCCGCGCCCTCACACGTACGCTCCCCCTAAAGCGTTGTCGTACCCTCACCTAGACCCTAAACCGTCCCCGTCCCCTAACCCTAACCCTAGCCCGAACCCTAACCCTAACCCTTCCCCGAAGCCTGTCCCTCACCCGTCCCCTAATCCTAACCCGTACGCTGACACTAACCCGGGCCCTCACACGTACGCTCCCCCTAAAGCGTTGTCGTACCCTCACCTGGACCCTAAACCGTCCCCGTCCCCTAACCCTAACCCTAGCCCGAACCCTAACCCTAACCCTTCCCCGAAGCCTGACCCTCACCAGTCCCCTAATCCTAACCCGTACGCTGACACTAACCCGCGCCCTCACACGTACGCTCCCCCTAAAGCGTTGTCGTACCCTCACCTGGACCCTAACCCGTCCCCGTCCCCTAACCCTAACCCTAGCCCGAACCCTAACCCTAACCCTTCCCCGAAGCCTGACCCTCACCCGTCCCCTAATCCTAACCCGTACGCTGACACTAACCCGGGCCCTCACACGTACGCTCCCCCTAAAGCGTTGTCGTACCCTCACCTGGACCCTAAACCGTCCCCGTCCCCTAACCCTAACCCTAGCCCGAACCCTAACCCTAACACTTCCCCGAAGCCTGACCCTCACCCGTCCCCTAATCCTAACCCGTACGCTGACACTAACCCGCGCCCTCACACATATGCTCCCCCTAAAGCGTTGTCGTACCCTCACCTGTACCCTAAACCGTCCCCGTCCCCTAACCCTAACCCTAGCCCGAACCCTAACCCTAACCCTTCCCCGAAGCCTGACCCTCACCCGTCCCCTAATCCTAACCCGTACGCTGACACTAAACCACGCCCTCACACGTACGCTCCCCCTAAAGCGTTGTCGTACCCTCACCTGGACCCTAAACCGTCCCCGTCCCCTAACCCTAACCCTAGCCCGAACCCTAACCCTAACCCTTCCCCGAAGCCTGACCCTCACCCGTCCCCTAATCCTAACCCGTACGCTGACACTAACCCGCGCCCTCACACGTACGCTCCCCCTAAAGCGTTGTCGTACCCTCACCTGGACCCTAAACCGTCCCCGTCCCCTAACCCTAACCCTAGCCCGAACCCTAACCCTAACACTTCCCCGAAGCCTGACCCTCACCCGTCCCCTAATCCTAACCCGTACGCTGACACTAACCCGGGCCCTCACACGTACGCTCCCCCTAAAGCGTTGTCGTAACCTCACCTGGACCCTAAACCGTCCCCGTCCCCTAACCCTAACCCTAGCCCGAACCCTAACCCTAACCCTTCCCCGAAGCCTGACCCTCACCCGTCCCCTAATCCTAACCCGTACGCTGACACTAACCCGCGCCCTCACACGTACGCTCCCCCTAAAGCGTTGTCGTACCCTCACTTGGACCCTAAACCGTCCCCGTCCCCTAACCCTAACCCTAGCACGAACCCTAACCCTAACACTTCCCCGAAGCCTGACCCTCACCCGTCCCCTAATCCTAACCCGTACGCTGACACTAACCCGCGCCCTCACACGTACGCTCCCCCTAAAGCGTTGTCGTACCCTCACCTGGACCCTAAACCGTCCCCGTCCCCTAACCCTAACCCTAGCCCGAACCCTAACCCTAACCCTTCCCCGAAGCCTGACCCTCACCCGTCCCCGAATCCTAACCCGTACGCTGACACTAACCCGCGCCCTCACACGTACGCTCCCCCTAAAGCCTTGTCGTACCCTCACCTGGACCCTAAACCGTCCCCGTCCCCTAACCCTAACCCTAGCCCGAACCCTAACCCTAAACCTGCCCCGAAGCCTGACCCTCACCCGTCCCCTAATCCTAACCCGTACGCTGACACTAACCCGCGCCCTCACACGTACGCTCCCCCTAAAGCGTTGTCGTACCCTCACCTGGACCCTAAACCGTCCCCGTCCCCTAACCCTAACCCTAGCCCGAACCCTAACCCTAACCCTGCCCCGAAGCCTGACCCTCACCCGTCCCCTAATCCTAACCCGTACGCTGACACTAACCCGCGCCCTCACACTTACGCTCCCCCTAAAGCGTTGTCGTACCCTCACCTGGACCCTAAACCGTCCCCGTCCCCTAACCCTAACCCTAGCCCGAACCCTAACCCTAACCCTTCCCCGAAGCCTGACCCTCACACGTCCCCTAATCCTAACCCGTACGCTGACACTAACCCGCGCCCTCACACGTACGCTCCCCCTAAAGCGTTGTCGTACCCTCACCTGGACCCTAAACCGTCCCCGTCCCCTAACCCTAACCCTAGCCCGAACCCTAACCCTAACCCTTCCCCGAAGCCTGACCCTCACCCGTCCCCTAATCCTAACCCGTACGCTGACACTAACCCGCGCCCTCACACGTACGCTCCCCCTAAAGCGTTGTCGTACCCTCACCTGGACCCTAAACCGTCCCCGTCCCCTAACCCTAACCCTAGCCCGAACCCTAACCCTAACCCTTCCCCGAAGCCTGACCCTCACCCGTCCCCTAATCCTAACCCGTACGCTGACACTAACCCGCGCCCTCACACGTACGCTCCCCCTAAAGCGTTGTCGTACCCTCACCTGGACCCTAAACCGTCCCCGTCCCCTAACCCTAACCCTAGCCCGAACCCTAACCCTAACCCTTCCCCGAAGCCTGACCCTCACCCGTCCCCTAATCCTAACCCGTACGCTGACACTAACCCGCGCCCTCACACGTACGCTCCCCCTAAAGCGTTGTCGTACCCTCACCTGGACCCTAAACCGTCCCCGTCCCCTAACCCTAACCCTAGCCCGAACCCTAACCCTAACCCTTCCCCGAAGCCTGACCCTCACCCGTCCCCTAATCCTAACCCGTACGCTGACACTAACCCGGGCCCTCACACGTACGCTCCCCCTAAAGCGTTGTCGTACCCTCACCTGGACCCTAAACCGTCCCCGTCCCCTAACCCTAACCCTAGCCCGAACCCTAACCCTAACCCTTCCCCGAAGCCTGACCCTCACCCGTCCCCTAATCCTAACCCGTACGCTGACACTAACCCGCGCCCTCACACGTACGCTCCCCCTAAAGCGTTGTCGTACCCTCACCTGGACCCTAACCCGTCCCCGTCCCCTAACCCTAACCCTAGCCCGAACCCTAACCCTAACCCTTCCCCGAAGCCTGACCCTCACCCGTCCCCTAATCCTAACCCGTACGCTGACACTAACCCGTGCCCTCACACGTACGCTCCCCCTAAAGCGTTGTCGTACCCTCACCTGGACCCTAAACCGTCCCCGTCCCCTAACCCTAACCCTAGCCCGAACCCTAACCCTAACACTTCCCCGAAGCCTGACCCTCACCCGTCCCCTACTCCTAACCCGTACGCTGACACTAACCCGGGCCCTCACACGTACGCTCCCCCTAAAGCGTTGTCGTACCCTCACCTGGACCCTAAACCGTCCCCGTCCCCTAACCCTAACCCTAGCCCGAAGCCTAACCCTAACCCTTCCCCGAAGCCTGACCCTCACCCGTCCCCTAATCCTAACCCGTACGCTGACACTAACCCGCGCCCTCACACGTACGCTCCCCCTAAAGCGTTGTCGTACCCTCACCTGGACCCTAAACCGTCCCCGTCCCCTAACCCTAACCCTAGCCCGAACCCTAACCCTAACCCTTCCCCGAAGCCTGACCCTCACTCGTCCCCTAATCCTAACCCGTACGCTGACACTAACCCGGGCCCTCACACGTACGCTCCCCCTAAAGCGTTGTCGTACCCTCACCTGGACCCTAAACCGTCCCCGTCCCCTAACCCTAACCCTAGCCCGAACCCTAACCCTAACCCTTCCCCGAAGGCTGACCCTCACCCGTCCCCTAATCCTAACCCGTACGCTGACACTAACCCGGGCCCTCACACGTACGCTCCCCCTAAAGCGTTGTCGTACCCTCACCTGGACCCTAAACCGTCCCCGTCCCCTAACCCTAACCCTAGCCCGAACCCTAACCCTAACCCTTCCCCGAAGCCTGACCCTCACCCGTCCCCTAATCCTAACCCGTACGCTGACACTAACCCGCGCCCTCACACGTTCGCTCCCCCTAAAGCGTTGTCGTACCCTCACCTGGACCCTAAACCGTCCCCGTCCCCTAACCCTAACCCTAGCCCGAACCCTAACCCTAACCCTTCCCCGAAGCCTGACCCTCACCCGTCCCCTAATCCTAACCCGTACGCTGACACTAACCCGCGCCCTCACACGTACGCTCCCCCTAAAGCGTTGTCGTACCCTCACCTGGACCCTAAACCGTCCCCGTCCCCTAACCCTAACCCTAGCCCGAACCCTAACCCTAACCCTTCCCCGAAGCCTGACCCTCACCCGTCCCCTAATCCTAACCCGTACGCTGACACTAACCCGCGCCCTCACACGTACGCTCCCCCTAAAGCGTTGTCGTACCCTCACCTGGACCCTAAACCGTCCCCGTCCCCTAACCCTAACCCTAGCCCGAACCCTAACCCTAACCCTTCCCCGAAGCCTGACCCTCACCCGTCCCCTAATCCTAACCCGTACGCTGACACTAACCCGCGCCCTCACACGTACGCTCCCCCTAAAGCGTTGTCGTACCCTCACCTGGACCCTAACCCGTCCCCGTCCCCTAACCCTAACCCTAGCCCGAACCCTAACCCTAACCCTGCCCCGAAGCCTGACCCTCACCCGTCCCCTAATCCTAACCCGTACGCTGACACTAACCCGCGCCCTCACACGTACGCTCCCCCTAAAGCGTTGTCGTACACTCACCTGGACCCTAAACCGTCCCCGTCCCCTAACCCTAACCCTAGCCCGAACCCTAACCCTAACCCTTCCCCGAAGCCTGACCCTCACCCGTCCCCTAATCCTAACCCGTACGCTGACACTAACCCACGCCCTCACACGTACGCTCCCCCTAAAGCGTTGTCGTACCCTCACCTGGACCCTAAACCGTCCCCGTCCCCTAACCCTAACCCTAGCCCGAACCCTAACCCTAACCCTTCCCCGAAGCCTGACCCTCACCCGTCCCCTAATCCTAACCCGTACGCTGACACTAACCCGCGCCCTCACACGTACGCTCTCCCTAAAGCGTTGTCGTACCCTCACCTGGACCCTAAACCGTCCCCGTCCCCTAACCCTAACCCTAGCCCGAACCCTAACCCTAACCCTTCCCCGAAGCCTGACCCTCACCCGTCCCCTAATCCTAACCCGTACGCTGACACTAACCCGCGCCCTCACACGTACGCTCCCCCTAAAGCGTTGTCGTACCCTCACCTGGACCCTAAACCGTCCCCGTCCCCTAACCCTAACCCTAGCCCGAACCCTAACCCTAACCCTTCCCCGAAGCCTGACCCTCACCCGTCCCCGAATCCTAACCCGTACGCTGACACTAACCCGCGCCCTCACACGTACGCTCCCCCTAAAGCCTTGTCGTACCCTCACCTGGACCCTAAACCGTCCCCGTCCCCTAACCCTAACCCTAGCCCGAACCCTAACCCTAACCCTGCCCCGAAGCCTGACCCTCACCCGTCCCCTAATCCTAACCCGTACGCTGACACTAACCCGCGCCCTCACACGTACGCTCCCCCTAAAGCGTTGTCGTACCCTCACCTGGACCCTAAACCGTCCCCGTCCCCTAACCCTAACCCTAGCCCGAACCCTAACCCTAACCCTTCCCCGAAGCCTGACCCTCACCCGTCCCCTAATCCTAACCCGTACGCTGACACTAACCCGCGCCCTCACACGTACGCTCCCCCTAAAGCGTTGTCGTACCCTCACCTGGACCCTAAACCGTCCCCGTCCCCTAACCCTAACCCTAGCCCGAACCCTAACCCTAACCCTTCCCCGAAGCCTGACCCTCACCCGTCCCATAATCCTAACCCGTACGCTGACACTAACCCGCGCCCTCACACGTACGCTCCCCCTAAAGCGTTGTCGTACCCTCACCTGGACCCTAAACCGTCCCCGTCCCCTAACCCTAACCCTAGCCCGAACCCTAACCCTAACCCTTCCCCGAAGCCTGACCCTCACCCGTCCCCTAATCCTAACCCGTACGCTGACACTAACCCGCGCCCTCACACGTACGCTCCCCCTAAAGCGTTGTCGTACCCTCACCTAGACCCTAAACCGTCCCCGTCCCCTAACCCTAACCCTAGCCCGAACCCTAACCCTAACCCTTCCCCGAAGCCTGACCCTCACCCGTCCCCTAATCCTAACCCGTACGCTGACACTAACCCGGGCCCTCACACGTACGCTCCCCCTAAAGCGTTGTCGTACCCTCACCTGGACCCTAAACCGTCCCCGTCCCCTAACCCTAACCCTAGCCCGAACCCTAACCCTAACCCTTCCCCGAAGCCTGACCCTCACCCGTCCCCTAATCCTAACCCGTACGCTGACACTAACCCGCGCCCTCACACGTACGCTCCCCCTAAAGCGTTGTCGTACCCTCACCTGGACCCTAACCCGTCCCCGTCCCCTAACCCTAACCCTAGCCCGAACCCTAACCCTAACCCTTCCCCGAAGCCTGACCCTCACCCGTCCCCTAATCCTAACCCGTACGCTGACACTAACCCGGGCCCTCACACGTACGCTCCCCCTAAAGCGTTGTCGTACCCTCACCTGGACCCTAAACCGTCCCCGTCCCCTAACCCTAACCCTAGCCCGAACCCTAACCCTAACACTTCCCCGAAGCCTGACCCTCACCCGTCCCCTAATCCTAACCCGTACGCTGACACTAACCCGCGCCCTCACACATATGCTCCCCCTAAAGCGTTGTCGTACCCTCACCTGTACCCTAAACCGTCCCCGTCCCCTAACCCTAACCCTAGCCCGAACCCTAACCCTAACCCTTCCCCGAAGCCTGACCCTCACCCGTCCCCTAATCCTAACCCGTACGCTGACACTAACCCACGCCCTCACACGTACGCTCCCCCTAAAGCGTTGTCGTACCCTCACCTGGACCCTAAACCGTCCCCGTCCCCTAACCCTAACCCTAGCCCGAACCCTAACCCTAACCCTTCCCCGAAGCCTGACCCTCACCCGTCCCCTAATCCTAACCCGTACGCTGACACTAACCCGCGCCCTCACACGTACGCTCTCCCTAAAGCGTTGTCGTACCCTCACCTGGACCCTAAACCGTCCCCGTCCCCTAACCCTAACCCTAGCCCGAACCCTAACCCTAACCCTTCCCCGAAGCCTGACCCTCACCCGTCCCCTAATCCTAACCCGTACGCTGACACTAACCCGGGTCCTCACACGTACGCTCCCCCTAAAGCGTTGTCGTACCCTCACCTGGACCCTAAACCGTCCCCGTCCCCTAACCCTAACCCTAGCCCGAACCCTAACCCTAACCCTTCCCCGAAGCCTGACCCTCACCCGTCCCCTAATCCTAACCCGTACGCTGACACTAACCCGCGCCCTCACACGTACGCTCCCCCTAAAGCGTTGTCGTACCCTCACCTAGACCCTAAACCGTCCCCGTCCCCTAACCCTAACCCTAGCCCGAACCCTAACCCTAACCCTTCCCCGAAGCCTGACCCTCACCCGTCCCCTAATCCTAACCCGTACGCTGACACTAACCCGGGCCCTCACACGTACGCTCCCCCTAAAGCGTTGTCGTACCCTCACCTGGACCCTAAACCGTCCCCGTCCCCTAACCCTAACCCTAGCCCGAACCCTAACCCTAACCCTTCCCCGAAGCCTGACCCTCACCCGTCCCCTAATCCTAACCCGTACGCTGACACTAACCCGCGCCCTCACACGTACGCTCCCCCTAAAGCGTTGTCGTACCCTCACCTGGACCCTAACCCGTCCCCGTCCCCTAACCCTAACCCTAGCCCGAACCCTAACCCTAACCCTTCCCCGAAGCCTGACCCTCACCCGTCCCCTAATCCTAACCCGTACGCTGACACTAACCCGGGCCCTCACACGTACGCTCCCCCTAAAGCGTTGTCGTACCCTCACCTGGACCCTAAACCGTCCCCGTCCCCTAACCCTAACCCTAGCCCGAACCCTAACCCTAACACTTCCCCGAAGCCTGACCCTCACCCGTCCCCTAATCCTAACCCGTACGCTGACACTAACCCGCGCCCTCACACATATGCTCCCCCTAAAGCGTTGTCGTACCCTCACCTGTACCCTAAACCGTCCCCGTCCCCTAACCCTAACCCTAGCCCGAACCCTAACCCTAACCCTTCCCCGAAGCCTGACCCTCACCCGTCCCCTAATCCTAACCCGTACGCTGACACTAACCCACGCCCTCACACGTACGCTCCCCCTAAAGCGTTGTCGTACCCTCACCTGGACCCTAAACCGTCCCCGTCCCCTAACCCTAACCCTAGCCCGAACCCTAACCCTAACCCTTCCCCGAAGCCTGACCCTCACCCGTCCCCTAATCCTAACCCGTACGCTGACACTAACCCGCGCCCTCACACGTACGCTCTCCCTAAAGCGTTGTCGTACCCTCACCTGGACCCTAAACCGTCCCCGTCCCCTAACCCTAACCCTAGCCCGAACCCTAACCCTAACCCTTCCCCGAAGCCTGACCCTCACCCGTCCCCTAATCCTAACCCGTACGCTGACACTAACCCGGGTCCTCACACGTACGCTCCCCCTAAAGCGTTGTCGTACCCTCACCTGGACCCTAAACCGTCCCCGTCCCCTAACCCTAACCCTAGCCCGAACCCTAACCCTAACCCTTCCCCGAAGCCTGACCCTCACCCGTCCCCTAATCCTAACCCGTACGCTGACACTAACCCGCGCCCTCACACGTACGCTCCCCCTAAAGCGTTGTCGTACCCTCACTTGGACCCTAAACCGTCCCCGTCCCCTAACCCTAACCCTAGCACGAACCCTAACCCTAACACTTCCCCGAAGCCTGACCCTCACCCGTCCCCTAATCCTAACCCGTACGCTGACACTAACCCGTGCCCTCACACGTACGCTCCCCCTAAAGCGTTGTCGTACCCTCACCTGGACCCTAAACCGTCCCCGTCCCCTAACCCTAACCCTAGCCCGAAGCCTAACCCTAACCCTTCCCCGAAGCCTGACCCTCACCCGTCCCCTAATCCTAACCCGTACGCTGACACTAACCCGCGCCCTCACACGTACGCTCCCCCTAAAGCGTTGTCGTACCCTCACCTGGACCCTAAACCGTCCCCGTCCCCTAACCCTAACCCTAGCCCGAAGCCTAACCCTAAACCTTCCCCGAAGCCTGTCCCTCACCCGTCCCCTAATCCTAACCGTACGCTGACACTAACCCGCGCCCTCACACGTACGCTCCCCCTAAAGCGTTGTCGTACCCTCACCTGGACCCTAAACCGTCCCCGTCCCCTAACCCTAACCCTAGCCCGAACCCTAACCCTAAACCTTCCCCGAAGCCTGACCCTCACCCGTCCCCTAATCCTAACCCGTACGCTGACACTAACCCGGGCCCTCACACGTACGCTCCCCCTAAAGCGTTGTCGTACCCTCACCTGGACCCTAAACCGTCCCCGTCCCCTAACCCTAACCCTAGCCCGAACCCTAACCCTAACCCTTCCCCGAAGCCTGACCCTCACCCGTCCCCTAATCCTAACCCGTACGCTGACACTAACCCGGGCCCTCACACGTACGCTCCCCCTAAAGCGTTGTCGTACCCTCACATGGACCCTAAACCGTCCCCGTCCCCTAACCCTAACCCTAGCCCGAACCCTAACCCTAACCCTTCCCCGAAGCCTGACCCTCACCCGTCCCCTAATCCTAACCCGTACGCTGACACTAACCCGCGCCCTCACACGTACGCTCCCCCTAAAGCGTTGTCGTACCCTCACCTGGACCCTAAACCGTCCCCGTCCCCTAACCCTAACCCTAGCCCGAACCCTAACCCTAACCCTTCCCCGAAGCCTGACCCTCACCCGTCCCCTAATCCTAACCCGTACGCTGACACTAACCCGCGCCCTCAAACGTACGCTCCCCCTAAAGCGTTGTCGTACCCTCACCTATACCCTAAACCGTCCCCGTCCCCTAACCCTAACCCTAGCCCGAACCCTAACCCTAACCCTTCCCCGAAGCCTGACCCTCACCCGTCCCCTAATCCTAACCCGTACGCTGACACTAACCTGCACCCTCACACGTACGCTCCCCCTAAAGCGTTGTCGTACCCTCACCTGGACCCTAAACCGTCCCCGTCCCCTAACCCTAACCCTAGCCCGAACCCTAACCCTAACCCTTCCCCGAAGCCTGACCCTCACCCGTCCCCTAATCCTAACCCGTACGCTGACACTAACCCGCGCCCTCACACGTACGCTCCCCCTAAAGCGTTGTCGTACCCTCACCTGGACCCTAAACCGTCCCCGTCCCCTAACCCTAACCCTAGCCCGAACCCTAACCCTAACCCTTCCCCGAAGCCTGACCCTCACCCGTCCCCTAATCCTAACCCGTACGCTGACACTAACCCGCGCCCTCACACGTACGCTCCCCCTAAAGCGTTGTCGTACCCTCACCTGGACCCTAAACCGTCCCCGTCCCCTAACCCTAACCCTAGCCCGAACCCTAACCCTAACCCTTCCCCGAAGCCTGACCCTCACCCGTCCCCTAATCCTAACCCGTACGCTGACACTAACCAGCGCCCTCACACGTACGCTCCCCCTAAAGCGTTGTCGTACCCTCACCTGGACCCTAAACCGTCCCCGTCCCCTAACCCTAACCCTAGCCCGAACCCTAACCCTAACCCTTCCCCGAAGCCTGACCCTCACCCGTCCCCGAATCCTAACACGTACGTTGACACTAACCCGCGCCCTCACACGTACGCTCCCCCTAAAGCGTTGTCGTACCCTCACCTGGACCCTAAACCGTCCCCGTCCCCTAACCCTAACCCTAGCCCGAACACTAACCCTAACCCTTCCCCGAAGCCTGACCCTCACCCGTCCCCTAATCCTAACCCGTACGCTGACACTAACCCGCGCCCTCACACGTACGCTCCCCCTAAAGCGTTGTCGTACCCTCACCTGGACCCTAAACCGTCCCCGTCCCCTAACCCTAACCCTAGCCCGAACCCTAACCCTAACCCTTCCCCGAAGCCTGACCCTCACACGTCCCCTAATCCTAACCCGTACGCTGACACTAACCCGCGCCCTCACACGTACGCTCCCCCTAAAGCGTTGTCGTACCCTCACCTAGACCCTAAACCGTCCCCGTCCCCTAACCCTAACCCTAGCCCGAACCCTAACCCTAACCCTTCCCCGAAGCCTGACCCTCACCCGTCCCCTAATCCTAACCCGTACGCTGACACTAACCCGGGCCCTCACACGTACGCTCCCCCTAAAGCGTTGTCGTACCCTCACCTGGACCCTAAACCGTCCCCGTCCCCTAACCCTAACCCTAGCCCGAACCCTAACACTAACCCTTCCCCGAAGCCTGACCCTCACCCGTCCCCTAATCCTAACCCGTACGCTGACACTAACCCGCGCCCTCACACGTACGCTCCCCCTAAAGCGTTGTCGTACCCTCACCTGGACCCTAACCCGTCCCCGTCCCCTAACCCTAACCCTAGCCCGAACCCTAACCCTAACCCTTCCCCGAAGCCTGACCCTCACCCGTCCCCTAATCCTAACCCGTACGCTGACACTAACCCGGGCCCTCACACGTACGCTCCCCCTAAAGCGTTGTCGTACCCTCACCTGGACCCTAAACCGTCCCCGTCCCCTAACCCTAACCCTAGCCCGAACCCTAACCCTAACACTTCCCCGAAGCCTGACCCTCACCCGTCCCCTAATCCTAACCCGTACGCTGACACTAACCCGCGCCCTCACACATATGCTCCCCCTAAAGCGTTGTCGTACCCTCACCTGTACCCTAAACCGTCCCCGTCCCCTAACCCTAACCCTAGCCCGAACCCTAACCCTAACCCTTCCCCGAAGCCTGACCCTCACCCGTCCCCTAATCCTAACCCGTACGCTGACACTAACCCACGCCCTCACACGTACGCTCCCCCTAAAGCGTTGTCGTACCCTCACCTGGACCCTAAACCGTCCCCGTCCCCTAACCCTAACCCTAGCCCGAACCCTAACCCTAACCCTTCCCCGAAGCCTGACCCTCACCCGTCCCCTAATCCTAACCCGTACGCTGACACTAACCCGCGCCCTCACACGTACGCTCTCCCTAAAGCGTTGTCGTACCCTCACCTGGACCCTAAACCGTCCCCGTCCCCTAACCCTAACCCTAGCCCGAACCCTAACCCTAACCCTTCCCCGAAGCCTGACCCTCACCCGTCCCCTAATCCTAACCCGTACGCTGACACTAACCCGGGCCCTCACACGTACGCTCCCCCTAAAGCGTTGTCGTACCCTCACCTGGACCCTAAACCGTCCCCGTCCCCTAACCCTAACCCTAGCCCGAACCCTAACCCTAACCCTTCCCCGAAGCCTGACCCTCACCCGTCCCCTAATCCTAACCCGTACGCTGACACTAACCCGCGCCCTCACACGTACGCTCCCCCTAAAGCGTTGTCGTACCCTCACTTGGACCCTAAACCGTCCCCGTCCCCTAACCCTAACCCTAGCACGAACCCTAACCCTAACACTTCCCCGAAGCCTGACCCTCACCCGTCCCCTAATCCTAACCCGTACGCTGACACTAACCCGTGCCCTCACACGTACGCTCCCCCTAAAGCGTTGTCGTACCCTCACCTGGACCCTAAACCGTCCCCGTCCCCTAACCCTAACCCTAGCCCGAAGCCTAACCCTAACCCTTCCCCGAAGCCTGACCCTCACCCGTCCCCTAATCCTAACCCGTACGCTGACACTAACCCGCGCCCTCACACGTACGCTCCCCCTAAAGCGTTGTCGTACCCTCACCTGGACCCTAAACCGTCCCCGTCCCCTAACCCTAACCCTAGCCCGAAGCCTAACCCTAAACCTTCCCCGAAGCCTGTCCCTCACCCGTCCCCTAATCCTAACCGTACGCTGACACTAACCCGCGCCCTCACACGTACGCTCCCCCTAAAGCGTTGTCGTACCCTCACCTGGACCCTAAACCGTCCCCGTCCCCTAACCCTAACCCTAGCCCGAACCCTAACCCTAAACCTTCCCCGAAGCCTGACCCTCACCCGTCCCCTAATCCTAACCCGTACGCTGACACTAACCCGGGCCCTCACACGTACGCTCCCCCTAAAGCGTTGTCGTACCCTCACCTGGACCCTAAACCGTCCCCGTCCCCTAACCCTAACCCTAGCCCGAACCCTAACCCTAACCCTTCCCCGAAGCCTGACCCTCACCCGTCCCCTAATCCTAACCCGTACGCTGACACTAACCCGGGCCCTCACACGTACGCTCCCCCTAAAGCGTTGTCGTACCCTCACATTGACCCTAAACCGTCCCCGTCCCCTAACCCTAACCCTAGCCCGAACCCTAACCCTAACCCTTCCCCGAAGCCTGACCCTCACCCGTCCCCTAATCCTAACCCGTACGCTGACACTAACCCGCGCCCTCACACGTACGCTCCCCCTAAAGCGTTGTCGTACCCTCACCTGGACCCTAAACCGTCCCCGTCCCCTAACCCTAACCCTAGCCCGAACCCTAACCCTAACCCTTCCCCGAAGCCTGACCCTCACCCGTCCCCTAATCCTAACCCGTACGCTGACACTAACCCGCGCCCTCAAACGTACGCTCCCCCTAAAGCGTTGTCGTACCCTCACCTATACCCTAAACCGTCCCCGTCCCCTAACCCTAACCCTAGCCCGAACCCTAACCCTAACCCTTCCCCGAAGCCTGACCCTCACCCGTCCCCTAATCCTAACCCGTACGCTGACACTAACCTGCACCCTCACACGTACGCTCCCCCTAAAGCGTTGTCGTACCCTCACCTGGACCCTAAACCGTCCCCGTCCCCTAACCCTAACCCTAGCCCGAACCCTAACCCTAACCCTTCCCCGAAGCCTGACCCTCACCCGTCCCCTAATCCTAACCCGTACGCTGACACTAACCCGCGCCCTCACACGTACGCTCCCCCTAAAGCGTTGTCGTACCCTCACCTGGACCCTAAACCGTCCCCGTCCCCTAACCCTAACCCTAGCCCGAACCCTAACCCTAACCCTTCCCCGAAGCCTGACCCTCACCCGTCCCCTAATCCTAACCCGTACGCTGACACTAACCCGCGCCCTCACACGTACGCTCCCCCTAAAGCGTTGTCGTACCCTCACCTGGACCCTAAACCGTCCCCGTCCCCTAACCCTAACCCTAGCCCGAACCCTAACCCTAACCCTTCCCCGAAGCCTGACCATCAACCGTCCCCTAATCCTAACCCGTACGCTGACACTAACCCGCGCCCTCACACGTACGCTGCCCCTAAAGCGTTGTCGTACCCTCACCTGGACCCTAAACCGTCCCCGTCCCCTAACCCTAACCCTAGCCCGAACCCTAACCCTAACCCTTCCCCGAAGCCTGACCCTCACCCGTCCCCGAATCCTAACACGTACGTTGACACTAACCCGCGCCCTCACACGTACGCTCCCCCTAAAGCGTTGTCGTACCCTCACCTGGACCCTAAACCGTCCCCGTCCCCTAACCCTAACCCTAGCCCGAACACTAACCCTAACCCTTCCCCGAAGCCTGACCCTCACCCGTCCCCTAATCCTAACCCGTACGCTGACACTAACCCGCGCCGTCACACGTACGCTCCCCCTAAAGCGTTGTCGTACCCTCACCTGGACCCTAAACCGTCCCCGTCCCCTAACCCTAACCCTAGCCCGAACCCTAACCCTAACCCTTCCCCGAAGCCTGACCCTCACGCGTCCCCTAATCCTAACCCGTACGCTGACACTAACCCGCGCCCTCACACGTACGCTCCCCCTAAAGCGTTGTCGTACCCTCACCTGGACCCTAAACCGTCCCCGTCCCCTAACCCTAACCCTAGCCCGAACCCTAACCCTAACCCTTCCCCGAAGCCTGACCCTCACCCGTCCCCTAATCCTAACCCGTACGCTGACACTAACCCGGGCCCTCACACGTACGCTCCCCCTAAAGCGTTGTCGTACCCTCACCTGGACCCTAAACCGTCCCCGTCCCCTAACCCTAACCCTAGCCCGAACCCTAACCCTAACCCTTCCCCGAAGCCTGACCCTCACCCGTCCCCTAATCCTAACCCGTACGCTGACACTAACCCGCGCCCTCACACGTACGCTCCCCCTAAAGCGTTGTCGTACCCTCACTTGGACCCTAAACCGTCCCCGTCCCCTAACCCTAACCCTAGCACGAACCCTAACCCTAACACTTCCCCGAAGCCTGACCCTCACCCGTCCCCTAATCCTAACCCGTACGCTGACACTAACCCGTGCCCTCACACGTACGCTCCCCCTAAAGCGTTGTCGTACCCTCACCTGGACCCTAAACCGTCCCCGTCCCCTAACCCTAACCCTAGCCCGAAGCCTAACCCTAACCCTTCCCCGAAGCCTGACCCTCACCCGTCCCCTAATCCTAACCCGTACGCTGACACTAACCCGCGCCCTCACACGTACGCTCCCCCTAAAGCGTTGTCGTACCCTCACCTGGACCCTAAACCGTCCCCGTCCCCTAACCCTAACCCTAGCCCGAAGCCTAACCCTAAACCTTCCCCGAAGCCTGTCCCTCACCCGTCCCCTAATCCTAACCGTACGCTGACACTAACCCGCGCCCTCACACGTACGCTCCCCCTAAAGCGTTGTCGTACCCTCACCTGGACCCTAAACCGTCCCCGTCCCCTAACCCTAACCCTAGCCCGAACCCTAACCCTAAACCTTCCCCGAAGCCTGACCCTCACCCGTCCCCTAATCCTAACCCGTACGCTGACACTAACCCGCGCCCTCACACGTACGCTCCCCCTAAAGCGTTGTCGTACCCTCACCTGGACCCTAAACCGTCCCCGTCCCCTAACCCTAACCCTAGCCCGAACCCTAACCCTAACACTTCCCCGAAGCCTGACCCTCACCCGTCCCCTAATCCTAACCCGTACGCTGACACTAACCTGCACCCTCACACGTACGCTCCCCCTAAAGCGTTGTCGTACCCTCACCTGGACCCTAAACCGTCCCCGTCCCCTAACCCTAACCCTAGCCCGAACCCTAACCCTAACCCTTCCCCGAAGCCTGACCCTCACCCGTCCCCTAATCCTAACCCGTACGCTGACACTAACCCGCGCCCTCACACGTACGCTCCCCCTAAAGCGTTGTCGTACCCTCACCTGGACCCTAAACCGTCCCCGTCCCCTAACCCTAACCCTAGCCCGAACCCTAACCCTAACCCTTCCCCGAAGCCTGACCCTCACCCGTCCCCTAATCCTAACCCGTACGCTGACACTAACCCGCGCCCTCACACGTACGCTCCCCCTAAAGCGTTGTCGTACCCTCACCTGGACCCTAAACCGTCCCCGTCCCCTAACCCTAACCCTAGCCCGAACCCTAACCCTAACCCTTCCCCGAAGCCTGACCATCAACCGTCCCCTAATCCTAACCCGTACGCTGACACTAACCCGCGCCCTCACACGTACGCTGCCCCTAAAGCGTTGTCGTACCCTCACCTGGACCCTAAACCGTCCCCGTCCCCTAACCCTAACCCTAGCCCGAACCCTAACCCTAACCCTTCCCCGAAGCCTGACCCTCACCCGTCCCCGAATCCTAACACGTACGTTGACACTAACCCGCGCCCTCACACGTACGCTCCCCCTAAAGCGTTGTCGTACCCTCACCTGGACCCTAAACCGTCCCCGTCCCCTAACCCTAACCCTAGCCCGAACACTAACCCTAACCCTTCCCCGAAGCCTGACCCTCACCCGTCCCCTAATCCTAACCCGTACGCTGACACTAACCCGCGCCGTCACACGTACGCTCCCCCTAAAGCGTTGTCGTACCCTCACCTGGACCCTAAACCGTCCCCGTCCCCTAACCCTAACCCTAGCCCGAACCCTAACCCTAACCCTTCCCCGAAGCCTGACCCTCACGCGTCCCCTAATCCTAACCCGTACGCTGACACTAACCCGCGCCCTCACACGTACGCTCCCCCTAAAGCGTTGTCGTACCCTCACCTGGACCCTAAACCGTCCCCGTCCCCTAACCCTAACCCTAGCCCGAACCCTAACCCTAACCCTTCCCCGAAGCCTGACCCTCACCCGTCCCCTAATCCTAACCCGTACGCTGACACTAACCCGGGCCCTCACACGTACGCTCCCCCTAAAGCGTTGTCGTACCCTCACCTGGACCCTAAACCGTCCCCGTCCCCTAACCCTAACCCTAGCCCGAACCCTAACCCTAACCCTTCCCCGAAGCCTGACCCTCACCCGTCCCCTAATCCTAACCCGTACGCTGACACTAACCCGCGCCCTCACACGTACGCTCCCCCTAAAGCGTTGTCGTACCCTCACTTGGACCCTAAACCGTCCCCGTCCCCTAACCCTAACCCTAGCACGAACCCTAACCCTAACACTTCCCCGAAGCCTGACCCTCACCCGTCCCCTAATCCTAACCCGTACGCTGACACTAACCCGTGCCCTCACAGTACGCTCCCCCTAAAGCGTTGTCGTACCCTCACCTGGACCCTAAACCGTCCCCGTCCCCTAACCCTAACCCTAGCCCGAAGCCTAACCCTAACCCTTCCCCGAAGCCTGACCCTCACCCGTCCCCTAATCCTAACCCGTACGCTGACACTAACCCGCGCCCTCACACGTACGCTCCCCCTAAAGCGTTGTCGTACCCTCACCTGGACCCTAAACCGTCCCCGTCCCCTAACCCTAACCCTAGCCCGAAGCCTAACCCTAAACCTTCCCCGAAGCCTGTCCCTCACCCGTCCCCTAATCCTAACCGTACGCTGACACTAACCCGCGCCCTCACACGTACGCTCCCCCTAAAGCGTTGTCGTACCCTCACCTGGACCCTAAACCGTCCCCGTCCCCTAACCCTAACCCTAGCCCGAACCCTAACCCTAAACCTTCCCCGAAGCCTGACCCTCACCCGTCCCCTAATCCTAACCCGTACGCTGACACTAACCCGCGCCCTCACACGTACGCTCCCCCTAAAGCGTTGTCGTACCCTCACCTGGACCCTAAACCGTCCCCGTCCCCTAACCCTAACCCTAGCCCGAACCCTAACCCTAACCCTTCCCCGAAGCCTGACCCTCACCCGTCCCCTAATCCTAACCCGTACGCTGACACTAACCCGGGCCCTCACACGTACGCTCCCCCTAAAGCGTTGTCGTACCCTCACCTGGACCCTAAACCGTCCCCGTCCCCTAACCCTAACCCTAGCCCGAACCCTAACCCTAACACTTCCCCGAAGCCTGACCCTCACCCGTCCCCTAATCCTAACCCGTACGCTGACACTAACCCGCGCCCTCACACGTACGCTCCCCCTAAAGCGTTGTCGTACCCTCACCTGGACCCTAAACCGTCCCCGTCCCCTAACCCTAACCCTAGCCCGAACCCTAACCCTAACCCTTCCCCGAAGCCTGACCCTCACCCGTCCCCTAATCCTAACCCGTACGCTGACACTAACCCGCGCCCTCAAACGTACGCTCCCCCTAAAGCGTTGTCGTACCCTCACCTATACCCTAAACCGTCCCCGTCCCCTAACCCTAACCCTAGCCCGAACCCTAACCCTAACCCTTCCCCGAAGCCTGACCCTCACCCGTCCCCTAATCCTAACCCGTACGCTGACACTAACCTGCACCCTCACACGTACGCTCCCCCTAAAGCGTTGTCGTACCCTCACCTGGACCCTAAACCGTCCCCGTCCCCTAACCCTAACCCTAGCCCGAACCCTAACCCTAACCCTTCCCCGAAGCCTGACCCTCACCCGTCCCCTAATCCTAACCCGTACGCTGACACTAACCCGCGCCCTCACACGTACGCTCCTCCTAAAGCGTTGTCGTACCCTCACCTGGACCCTAAACCGTCCCCGTCCCCTAACCCTAACCCTAGCCCGAACCCTAACCCTAACCCTTCCCCGAAGCCTGACCATCACCCGTCCCCTAATCCTAACCCGTACGCTGACACTAACCCGCGCCCTCACACGTACGCTGCCCCTAAAGCGTTGTCGTACCCTCACCTGGACCCTAAACCGTCCCCGTCCCCTAACCCTAACCCTAGCCCGAACCCTAACCCTAACCCTTCCCCGAAGCCTGACCCTCACCCGTCCCCGAATCCTAACACGTACGTTGACACTAACCCGCGCCCTCACACGTACGCTCCCCCTAAAGCGTTGTCGTACCCTCACCTGGACCCTAAACCGTCCCCGTCCCCTAACCCTAACCCTAGCCCGAACACTAACCCTAACCCTTCCCCGAAGCCTGACCCTCACCCGTCCCCTAATCCTAACCCGTACGCTGACACTAACCCGCGCCCTCACACGTACGCTCCCCCTAAAGCGTTGTCGTACCCTCACCTGGACCCTAAACCGTCCCCGTCCCCTAACCCTAACCCTAGCCCGAACCCTAACCCTAACCCTTCCCCGAAGCCTGACCCTCACGCGTCCCCTAATCCTAACCCGTACGCTGACACTAACCCGCGCCCTCACACGTACGCTCCCCCTAAAGCGTTGTCGTACCCTCACCTGGACCCTAAACCGTCCCCGTCCCCTAACCCTAACCCTAGCCCGAACCCTAACCCTAAACCTGCCCCGAAGCCTGACCCTCACCCGTACCCTAATCCTAACCCGTACGCTGACACTAACCCGCGCCCTCACACGTACGCTCCCCCTAAATCGTTGTCGTACCCTCACCTGGACCCTAACCCGTCCCCGTCCCCTAACCCTAACCCTAGCCCGAACCCTAACCCTAAACCTTCCCCGAAGCCTGACCCTCACCCGTCCCCTAATCCTAACCCGTACGCTGACACTAACCCGCGCCCTCACACGTACGCTCCCCCTAAAGCGTTGTCGTACCCTCACCTGGACCCTAAACCGTCCCCGTCCCCTAACCCTAACCCTAGCCCGAACCCTAACCCTAACCCTTCCCCGAAGCCTGACCCTCACCCGTCCCCTAATCCTAACCCGTACGCTGACACTAACCCGCGCCCTCACACGTAGGCTCCCCCTAAAGCGTTGTCGTACCCTCACCTGGACCCTAAACCGTCCCCGTCCCCTAACCCTAACCCTAGCCCGAACCCTAACCCTAAACCTTCCCCGAAGCCTGACCCTCACCCGTCCCCTAATCCTAACCCGTACGCTGACACTAACCCACGCCCTCACACGTACGGTCCCCCTAAAGCGTTGTCGTACCCTCACCTGGACCCTAAACCGTCCTCGTCCCCTAACCCTAACCCTAGCCCGAACCCTAGCCCTAACACTTCCCCGAAGCCTTACCCTCACCCGTCCCTTAATCCTAACCCGTACGCTGACACTAACCCGCGCCCTCACACGTACGCTCCCCCTAAAGCGTTGTCGTACCCTCACCTGGACCCTAAACCGTCCCCGTCCCCTAACCCTAACCCTAGCCCGAACCCTAACCCTAACCCTTCCCTGAAGCCTGACCCTCACCCGTCCCCTAATCCTAACCCGTACACTGACACTAACCCGCGCCCTCACACGTACGCTCCCCCTAAAGCGTTGTCGTACCCTCACCTGGACCCTAAACCGTCCCCGTCCCCTAACCCTAACCCTAGCCCGAACCCTAACCCTAACCCTTCCCCGAAGCCTGACCCTCACCCGTCCCCTAATCCTAACCCGTACACTGACACTAACCCGCGCCCTCACACGTACGCTCCCCCTAAAGCGTTGTCGTACCCTCACCTGGACCCTAAACCGTCCCCGTCCCCTAACCCTAACCCTAGCCCGAACCCTAACCCTAACCCTTCCCCGAAGCCTGACCCTCACCCGTCCCCTAATCCTAACCCGTACGCTGACACTAACCCGCGCCCTCACACGTACGCTCCCCCTAAAGCGTTGTCGTACACTCACCTGGACCCTAAACCGTCCCCGTCCCCTAACCCTAACCCTAGCCCGAACCCTAACCCTAACCCTTCCCCGAAGCCTGACCCTCACCCGTCCCCTAATCCTAACCCGTACGCTGACACTAACCCGCGCCCTCACACGTACGCTCCCCCTAAAGCGTTGTCGTACCCTCACCTGGACCCTAAACCGTCCCCGTCCCCTAACCCTAACCTTAGCCCGAACCCTAACCCTAACCCTGCCCCGAAGCCTGACCCTCACCCGTCCCCTAATCCTAAACCGTACGCTGACACTAACCCGCGCCCTCACACGTACGCTGCCCCTAAAGCGTTGTCGTACCCTCACCTGGACCCTAAACCGTCCCCGTCCCCTAACCCTAACCCTAGCCCGAACCCTAACCCTAACCCTTCCCCGAAGCCTGACCCTCACCCGTCCCCGAATCCTAACACGTACGTTGACACTAACCCGCGCCCTCACACGTACGCTCCCCCTAAAGCGTTGTCGTAACCTCACCTGGACCCTAAACCGTCCCCGTCCCCTAACCCTAACCCTAGCCCGAACACTAACCCTAACCCTTCCCCGAAGCCTGACCCTCACCCGTCCCCTAATCCTAACCCGTACGCTGACACTAACCCGCGCCCTCACACGTACGCTCCCCCTAAAGCGTTGTCGTACCCTCACCTGGACCCTAAACCGTCCCCGTCCCCTAACCCTAACCCTAGCCCGAACCCTAACCCTAACCCTTCCCCGAAGCCTGACCCTCACGCGTCCCCTAATCCTAACCCGTACGCTGACACTAACCCGCGCCCTCACACGTACGCTCCCCCTAAAGCGTTGTCGTACCCTCACCTGGACCCTAAACCGTCCCCGTCCCCTAACCCTAACCCTAGCCCGAACCCTAACCCTAAACCTGCCCCGAAGCCTGACCCTCACCCGTACCCTAATCCTAACCCGTACGCTGACACTAACCCGCGCCCTCACACGTACGCTCCCCCTAAATCGTTGTCGTACCCTCACCTGGACCCTAACCCGTCCCCGTCCCCTAACCCTAACCCTAGCCCGAACCCTAACCCTA
The DNA here is from genome assembly GCF_964374135.1 of Grampus griseus. NCBI lineage: Eukaryota > Metazoa > Chordata > Mammalia > Artiodactyla > Delphinidae > Grampus > Grampus griseus. The sequence continues at coordinate 51,007 of NW_028132797.1, read as the reverse complement.
AACCTTCCCCGAAGCCTGACCCTCACCCGTCCCCTAATCCTAACCCGTACGCTGACACTAACCCGCGCCCTCACACGTACGCTCCCCCTAAAGCGTTGTCGTACCCTCACCTGGACCCTAAACCGTCCCCGTCCCCTAACCCTAACCCTAGCCCGAACCCTAACCCTAACCCTTCCCCGAAGCCTGACCCTCACCCGTCCCCTAATCCTAACCCGTACGCTGACACTAACCCGCGCCCTCACACGTACGCTCCCCCTAAAGCGTTGTCGTACCCTCACCTGGACCCTAAACCGTCCCCGTCCCCTAACCCTAACCTTAGCCCGAACCCTAACCCTAACCCTGCCCCGAAGCCTGACCCTCACCCGTCCCCTAATCCTAAACCGTACGCTGACACTAACCCGCGCCCTCACACATACGCTGCCCCTAAAGCGTTGTCGTACCCTCACCTGGACCCTAAACCGTCCCCGTCCCCTAACCCTAACCCTAGCCCGAACCCTAACCCTAACCCTTCCCCGAAGCCTGACCCTCACCCGTCCCCGAATCCTAACACGTACGTTGACACTAACCCGCGCCCTCACACGTACGCTCCCCCTAAAGCGTTGTCGTACCCTCACCTGGACCCTAAACCGTCCCCGTCCCCTAACCCTAACCCTAGCCCGAACACTAACCCTAACCCTTCCCCGAAGCCTGACCCTCACCCGTCCCCTAATCCTAACCCGTACGCTGACACTAACCCGCGCCCTCACACGTACGCTCCCCCTAAAGCGTTGTCGTACCCTCACCTGGACCCTAAACCGTCCCCGTCCCCTAACCCTAACCCTAGCCCGAACCCTAACCCTAACCCTTCCCCGAAGCCTGACCCTCACGCGTCCCCTAATCCTAACCCGTACGCTGACACTAACCCGCGCCCTCACACGTACGCTCCCCCTAAAGCGTTGTCGTACCCTCACCTGGACCCTAAACCGTCCCCGTCCCCTAACCCTAACCCTAGCCCGAACCCTAACCCTAAACCTGCCCCGAAGCCTGACCCTCACCCGTACCCTAATCCTAACCCGTACGCTGACACTAACCCGCGCCCTCACACGTACGCTCCCCCTAAATCGTTGTCGTACCCTCACCTGGACCCTAACCCGTCCCCGTCCCCTAACCCTAACCCTAGCCCGAACCCTAACCCTAAACCTTCCCCGAAGCCTGACCCTCACCCGTCCCCTAATCCTAACCCGTACGCTGACACTAACCCGCGCCCTCACACGTACGCTCCCCCTAAAGCGTTGTCGTACCCTCACCTGGACCCTAAACCGTCCCCGTCCCCTAACCCTAACCCTAGCCCGAACCCTAACCCTAACCCTTCCCCGAAGCCTGACCCTCACCCGTCCCCTAATCCTAACCCGTACGCTGACACTAACCCGCGCCCTCACACGTAGGCTCCCCCTAAAGCGTTGTCGTACCCTCACCTGGACCCTAAACCGTCCCCGTCCCCTAACCCTAACCCTAGCCCGAACCCTAACCCTAAACCTTCCCCGAAGCCTGACCCTCACCCGTCCCCTAATCCTAACCCGTACGCTGACACTAACCCACGCCCTCACACGTACGGTCCCCCTAAAGAGTTGTCGTACCCTCACCTGGACCCTAAACCGTCCCCGTCCCCTAACCCTAACCCTAGCCCGAACCCTAGCCCTAACACTTCCCCGAAGCCTTACCCTCACCCGTCCCTTAATCCTAACCCGTACGCTGACACTAACCCGCGCCCTCACACGTACGCTCCCCCTAAAGCGTTGTCGTACCCTCACCTGGACCCTAAACCGTCCCCGTCCCCTAACCCTAACCCTAGCCCGAACCCTAACCCTAACCCTTCCCCGAAGCCTGACCCTCACCCGTCCCCTAATCCTAACCCGTACACTGACACTAACCCGCGCCCTCACACGTACGCTCCCCCTAAAGCGTTGTCGTACCCTCACCTGGACCCTAAACCGTCCCCGTCCCCTAACCCTAACCCTAGCCCGAACCCTAACCCTAACCCTTCCCCGAAGCCTGACCCTCACCCGTCCCCTAATCCTAACCCGTACGCTGACACTAACCCGCGCCCTCACACGTACGCTCCCCCTAAAGCGTTGTCGTACCCTCACCTGGACCCTAAACCGTCCCCGTCCCCTAACCCTAACCCTAGCCCGAACCCTAACCCTAACCCTTCCCCGAAGCCTGACCCTCACCCGTCCCCTAATCCTAACCCGTACGCTGACACTAACCCGCGCCCTCACACGTACGCTCCCCCTAAAGCGTTGTCGTACCCTCACCTGGACCCTAAACCGTCCCCGTCCCCTAACCCTAACCTTAGCCCGAACCCTAACCCTAACCCTGCCCCGAAGCCTGACCCTCACCCGTCCCCTAATCCTAAACCGTACGCTGACACTAACCCGCGCCCTCACACGTACGCTCCCCCTAAAGCGTTGTCGTACCCTCACCTGGACCCTAAACCGTCCCCGTCCCCTAACCCTAACCCTAGCCCGAACCCTAACCCTAACCCTTCCCCGAAGCCTGACCCTCACCCGTCCCCTAATCCTAACCCGTACGCTGACACTAACCCGCGCCCTCACACGTACGCTCCCCCTAAAGCGTTGTCGTACCCTCACCTGGACCCTAAACCGTCCCCGTCCCCTAACCCTAACCCTAGCCCGAACCCTAACCCTAACCCTGCCCCGAAGCCTGACCCTCACCCGTCCACTAATCCTAACCCATACGCTGACACTAACCTGCGCCCTCACACGTACGCTCCCCTTAAAGCGTTGTCGTACCCTCACCTGGACCCTAACCCGTCCCCGTCCCCTAACCCTAACCCTAGCCCGAACCCTAACCCTAACCCTGCCCCGAAGCCTGACCCTCACCCGGCCCCTAATCCTAACCCGTACGCTGACACTAACCCGCGCCCTCACACGTACGCTCCCCCTAAAGCGTTGTCGTACCCTCACCTGGACCCTAAACCGTCCCCGTCATCTAACCCTAACCCTAGCCCGAACCCTAACCCTAACCCTGCCCCGAAGCCTGACCCTCACCCGTCCCCTAATCCTAACCCGTACGCTGACAGTAACCCGCGCCCTCACACGTACGCTCCCCCTAAAGCGTTGTCGTACCCTCACCTGGACCCTAAACCGTCCCCGTCCCCTAACCCTAACCCTAGCCCGAACCCTAACCCTAACCCTTCCCCGAAGCCTGACCCTCACCCGTCCCCTAATCCTAACCCGTACGCTGACACTAACCCGCGCCCTCACACGTACGCTCCCCCTAAAGCGTTGTCGTACCCTCACCTGGACCCTAAACCGTCCCCGTCCCCTAACCCTAACCCTAGCACGAACCCTAACCCTAACCCTTCCCCGAAGCCTGACCCTCACCCGTCCCCTAATCCTAACCCGTACGCTGACACTAAACCGCGCCCTCACACGTACGCTCCCCCTAAAGCGTTGTCGTACCCTCACCTGGACCCTAAACCGTCCCCGTCCCCTAACCCTAACCCTAGCCCGAACCCTAACCCTAACCCTTCCCCGAAGCCTGACCCTCACCCGTCCCCGAATCCTAACCCGTACGCTGACACTAACCCGCGCCCTCACACGTACGCTCCCCCTAAAGCCTTGTCGTACCCTCACCTGGACCCTAAACCGTCCCCGTCCCCTAACCCTAACCCTAGCCCGAACCCTAACCCTAACCCTGCCCCGAAGCCTGACCCTCACCCGTCCCCTAATCCTAACCCTTACGCTGACACTAACCCGCGCCCTCACACGTACGCTCCCCCTAAAGCGTTGTCGTACCCTCACCTGGACCCCAAACCGTCCCCGTCCCCTAACCCTAACCCTAGCCCGAACCCTAACCCTAACCCTTCCCCGAAGCCTGACCCTCACCCGTCCCCTAATCCTAACCCGTACGCTGACACTAACCCGCGCCCTCACACGTACGCTCCCACTAAAGCGTTGTAGTACCCTCACCTGGACCCTAACCCGTCCCCGTCCCCTAACCCTAACCCTAGCCCGAACCCTAACCCTAACCCTGCCCCGAAGCCTGAACCTCACCCGTCCCCTAATCCTAACCCGTACGCTGACACTAACCCGCGCCCTCACACGTACGCTCCCCCTAAAGCGTTGTCGTACCCTCACCTGGACCCTAAACCGTCCCCGTCCCCTAACCCTAACCCTAGCCCGAACCCTAACCCTAACGCTTCCCCGAAGCCTGACCCTCACCCGTCCCCTAATCCTAACCCGTACGCTGACACTAACCCGCGCCCTCACACGTACGCTCCCCCTAAATTGCTGTCGTACCCTCACCTGGTCCCTAACACGTCCCCGTCCCCTAACCCTAACCCTAGCCCGAACCCTAACCCTAAACCTGCCCCGAAGCCTGACCCTCACCCGTCCCCTAATCCTAACCCGTACGCTGACACTAACCCGCGCCCTCACACGTACGCTCCCCCTAAAGCGTTGTCGTACCCTCACCTGGACCCTAAACCGTCCCCGTCCCCTAACCCTAACCCTAGCCCGAACCCTAACCCTAACCCTGCCCCGAAGCCTGACCCTCACCCGTCCCCTAATCCTAACCCGTACGCTGACACTAACCTGCGCCCTCACACGTACGCTCCCCCTAAAGCGTTGTCGTACCCTCACCTGGACCCTAACCCGTCCCCGTCCCCTAACCCTAACCCTAGCCCGAACCCTAACCCTAACCCTGCCCCGAAGCCTGACCCTCACCCGTCCCCTAATCCTAACCCGTACGCTGACACTAACCCGCGCCCTCACACGTACGCTCCCCCTAAAGCGTTGTCGTACCCTCACGTGGACAATAAACCGTCCCCGTCCTCTAACCCTAACCCTAGCCCGAACCCTAACCCTAACCCTGCCCCGAAGCCTGACCCTCACCCGTCCCCTAATCCTAACCCGTACGCTGACACTAACCCGCGCCCTCACACGTACGCTCCCCCTAAAGCGTTGTCGTACCCTCACCTGGACCCTAAACCGTCCCCGTCCCCTAACCCTAACCCTAGCCCGAACCCTAACCCTAACCCTTCCCCGAAGCCTGACCCTCACCCGTCCCCTAATCCTAACCCGTACGCTGACACTAACCCGCGCCCTCACACGTACGCTCCCCCTAAAGCGTTGTCGTACCCTCACCTGGACCCTAAACCGTCCCCGTCCCCTAACCCTAACCCTAGCACGAACCCTAACCCTAACCCTTCCCCGAAGCCTGACCCTCACCCGTCCCCTAATCCTAACCCGTACGCTGACACTAACCCGCGCCCTCACACGTACGCTCCCCTAAAGCGTTGTCGTACCCTCACCTGGACCCTAAACCGTCCCCGTCCCCTAACCCTAACCCTAGCCCGAACCCTAACCCTAACCCTTCCCCGAAGCCTGACCCTCACCCGTCCCCGAATCCTAACCCGTACGCTTACACTAACCCGCGCCCTCACACGTACGCTCCCCCTAAAGCGTTGTCGTACCCTCACCTGGACCCTAAACCGTCCCCGTCCCCTAACCCTAACCCTAGCCCGAACCCTAACCCTAACCCTGCCCCGAAGCCTGACCCTCACCCGTCCCCTAATCCTAACCCTTACGCTGACACTAACCCGCGCCCTCACACGTACGCTCCCCCTAAAGCGTTGTCGTACCCTCACCTGGACCCTAAACCGTCCCCGTCCCCTAACCCTAACCCTAGCCCGAACCCTAACCCTAACCCTGCCCCGAAGCCTGACCCTCACCCATCCCCTAATCCTAACCCGTACGCTGACACTAACCCGCGCCCTCACACGTACGCTCCCCCTAAAGCGTTGTCGTACCCTCACCTGGACCCTAAACCGTCCCCGTCCCCTAACCCTAACCCTAGCCCGAACCCTAACCCTAACCCTTCCCCGAAGCCTGACCCTCACGCGTCCCCTAATCCTAACCCGTACGCTGACACTAACCCACGCCCTCACACGTACGCTCCCCCTAAAGCGTTGTCGTACCCTCACCTGGACCCTAAACCGTCCCCGTCCCCTAACCCTAACCCTAGCCCGAACCCTAACCCTAACCCTGCCCCGAAGCCTGACCCTCACCCGAACCCTAATCCTAACCCGTACGCTGACACTAACCCGCGCCCTCACACGTACGCTCCCCCTAAATCGTTGTCGTTCCCTCACCTGGACCCTAACCCGTCCCCGTCCCCTAACCCTAACCCTAGCCCGAACCCTAACCCTAAACCTTCCCCGAAGCCTGACCCTCACCCGTCCCCTAATCCTAACCCGTACGCTGACACTAACCCGCGCCCTCACACGTACGCTCCCCCTAAAGCGTTGTCGTACCCTCACCTGGACCCTAAACCGTCCCCGTCCCCTAACCCTAACCCTAGCCCGAACCCTAACCCTAACCCTTCCCCGAAGCCTGACCCTCACCCGTCCCCTAATCCTAACCCGTACGCTGACACTAACCCGCGCCCTCACACGTAGGCTCCCCCTAAAGCGTTGTCGTACACTCACCTGGACCCTAAACCGTCCCCGTCCCCTAACCCTAACCCTAGCCCGAACCCTAACCCTAAACCTTCCCCGAAGCCTGACCCTCACCCGTCCCCTAATCCTAACCCGTACGCTGACACTAACCCACGCCCTCACACGTACGGTCCCCCTAAAGCGTTGTCGTACCCTCACCTGGACCCTAAACCGTCCCCGTCCCCTAACCCTAACCCTAGCCCGAACCCTAGCCCTAACACTTCCCCGAAGCCTTACCCTCACCCGTCCCTTAATCCTAACCCGTACGCTGACACTAACCCGCGCCCTCACACGTACGCTCCCCCTAAAGCGTTGTCATACCCTCACCTGGACCCTAAACCGTCCCCGTCCCCTAACCCTAACCTTAGCCCGAACCCTAACCCTAACCCTTCCCCGAAGCCTGACCCTCACCCGTCCCCTAATCCTAACCCGTACGCTGACACTAACCCGCGCCCTCACACGTACGCTCCCCCTAAAGCGTTGTCGTACCCTCACCTGGACCCTAAACCGTCCCCGTCCCCTAACCCTAACCCTAGCCCGAACCCTAACCCTAACCCTTCCCCGAAGCCTGACTCTCACCCGTCCCCTAATCCTAACCCGTACGCTGACACTAACCCGCGCCCTCACACGTACGCTCCCCCTAAAGCGTTGTCGTACCCTCACCTGGACCCTAAACCGTCCCCGTCCCCTAACCCTAACCTTAGCCCGAACCCTAACCCTAACCCTGCCCCGAAGCCTGACCCTCACCCGTCCCCTAATCCTAAACCGTACGCTGACACTAACCCGCGCCCTCACACGTACGCTCCCCCTAAAGCGTTGTCGTACCCTCACCTGGACCCTAAACCGTCCCCGTCCCCTAACCCTAACCCTAGCCCGAACCCTAACCCTAACCCTTCCCCGAAGCCTGACCCTCACCCGTCCCCTAATCCTAACCCGTACGCTGACACTAACCCGCGCCCTCACACGTACGCTCCCCCTAAAGCGTTGTCGTACCCTCACCTGGACCCTAAACCGTCCCCGTCCCCTAACCCTAACCCTAGCCCGAACCCTAACCCTAACCCTGCCCCGAAGCCTGACCCTCACCCGTCCCCTAATCCTAACCCATACGCTGACACTAACCTGCGCCCTCACACGTACGCTCCCCTTAAAGCGTTGTCGTACCCTCACCTGGACCCTAACCCGTCCCCGTCCCCTAACCATAACCCTAGCCCGAACCCTAACCCTAACCCTGCCCCGAAGCCTGACCCTCACCCGGCCCCTAATCCTAACCCGTACGCTGACACTAACCCGCGCCCTCACACGTACGCTCCCCCTAAAGCGTTGTCGTACCCTCACCTGGACCCTAAACCGTCCCCGTCCTCTAACCCTAACCCTAGCCCGAACCCTAACCCTAACCCTGCCCCGAAGCCTGACCCTCACCCGTCCCCTAATCCTAACCCGTACGCTGACAGTAACCCGCGCCCTCACACGTACGCTCCCCCTAAAGCGTTGTCGTACCCTCACCTGGAACCTAAACCGTCCCCGTCCCCTAACCCTAACCCTAGCCCGAACCCTAACCCTAACCCTTCCCCGAAGCCTGACCCTCACCCGTCCCCTAATCCTAACCCGTACGCTGACACTAACCCGCGCCCTCACACGTACGCTCCCCCTAAAGCGTTGTCGTACCCTCACCTGGACCCTAAACCGTCCCCGTCCCCTAACCCTAACCCTAGCACGAACCCTAACCCTAACCCTTCCCCGAAGCCTGACCCTCACCCGTCCCCTAATCCTAACCCGTACGCTGACACTAAACCGCGCCCTCACACGTACGCTCCCCCTAAAGCGTTGTCGTACCCTCACCTGGACCCTAAACCGTCCCCGTCCCCTAACCCTAACCCTAGCCCGAACCCTAACCGTAACCCTGCCCCGAAGCCTGACCCTCACCCGTCCCCGAATCCTAACCCGTACGCTGACACTAACCCGCGCCCTCACACGTACGCTCCCCCTAAAGCCTTGTCGTACCCTCACCTGGACCCTAAACCGTCCCCGTCCCCTAACCCTAACCCTAGCCCGAACCCTAACCCTAACCCTGCCCCGAAGCCTGACCCTCACCCGTCCCCTAATCCTAACCCTTACGCTGACACTAACCCGCGCCCTCACACGTACGCTCCCCCTAAAGCGTTGTCGTACCCTCACCTGTACCCCAAACCGTCCCCGTCCCCTAACCCTAACCCTAGCCCGAACCCTAACCCTAACCCTGCCCCGAAGCCTGACCCTCACCCGTCCCCTAATCCTAACCCGTACGCTGACACTAACCCGCGCCCTCACACGTACGCTCCCACTAAAGCGTTGTCGTACCCTCACCTGGACCCTAAACCGTCCCCGTCCCCTAACCCTAACCCTAGCCCGAACCCTAACCCTAACCCTTCCCCGAAGCCTGAACCTCACCCGTCCCCTAATCCTAACCCGTACGCTGACACTAACCCGCGCCCTCACACGTACGCTCCCCCTAAAGCGTTGTCGTACCCTCACCTGGACCCTAAACCGTCCCCGTCCCCTAACCCTAACCCTAGCCCGAACCCTAACCCTAACCCTTCCCCGAAGCCTGACCCTCACCCGTCCCCTAATCCTAACCCGTACGCTGACACTAACCCGCGCCCTCACACGTACGCTCCCCCTAAAGCGTTGTCGTACCCTCACATGGACCCTAAACCGTCCCCGTCCCCTAACCCTAACCCTAGCCCGAACCCTAACCCTAACCCTTCCCCGAAGCCTGACCCTCACCCGTCCCCTAATCCTAACCGGTACGCTGACACTAACCCGCGCCCTCACACGTATGCTCCCCCTAAAGCGTTGTCGTACCCTCACCTGGACCCTAAACCGTCCCCGTCCCCTAACCCTAACCCTAGCCCGAACCCTAACCCTAACCCTTCCCCGAAGCCTGACCCTCACCCGTCCCCTAATCCTAACCCGTACGCTGACACTAACCCGCGCCCTCACACGTTCGCTCCCCCTAAAGCGTTGTCGTACCCTCACCTGGACCCTAAACCGTCCCCATCCCCTAACCCTAACCCTAGCCCGAACCCTAACCCTAACCCTGCCCCGAAGCCTGACCCTCACCCGTCCCCTAATCCTAACCCGTACGCTGACACTAACCCGCGCCCTCACACGTACGCTCCCCCTAAATCGTTGTCGTACCCTCACCTGGACCCTAACCCGTCCCCGTCCCCTAACCCTAACCCTAGCCCGAACCCTAACCCTATCCCTGCCCCGAAGCCTGACCCTCACCCGTCCCCTAATCCTAACCCGTACGCTGACACTAACCCGCGCCCTCACACGTACGCTCCCCCTAAAGCGTTGTCGTACCCTCACCTGGACCCTAAACCGTCCCCGTCCCCTAACCCTAACCCTAGCCCGAACCCTAACCCTAACCCTTCCCTGAAGCCTGACCCTCACCCGTCCCCTAATCCTAACCCGTACGCTGACACTAACCCGCGCCCTCACACGTACGCTCCCCCTAAAGCGTTGTCGTTCCCTCACCTGGATCCTAAACCGTCCCCTTCCCCTAACCCTAACCCTAGCCCGAAACCTAACCCTAACCCTGCCCCGAAGCCTGACCCTCACCCGTCCCCTAATCCTAACCCGTACGCTGACACTAACCCGCGCCCTCACACGTACGCTCCCCCTAAATCGTTGTCGTACCCTCACCTGGACCCTAACCCGTCCCCGTCCCCTAACCCTAACCCTAGCCGGAACCCTAACCCTATCCCTGCCCCGAAGCCTGACCCTCACCCGTCCCCTAATCCTAACCCGTACGCTGACACTAACCCGCGCCCTCACACGTACGCTCCCCCTAAAGCGTTGTCGTACCCTCACCTGGACCCTAAACCGTCCCCGTCCCCTAACCCTAACCCTAGCCCGAACCCTAACCCTAACCCTTCCCCGAAGCCTGACCCTCACCCGTCCCCTAATCCTAACCCGTACGCTGACACTAACCCGCGCCCTCACACGTACGCTCCCCCTAAAGCGTTGTCGTACCCTCACCTGGATCCTAAACCGTCCCCGTCCCCTATCCCTGACCCTAGTCCGAACCCTAACCCTAACCCTTCCCCGAAGCCTGACCCTCACCCGTCCCCTAATCCTAAACCGTACGCTGACACTAACCCGCGCCCTCAGACGTACGCTCCCCCTAAAGCGTTGTCGTACCCTCACCTGGACCCTAAACCGTCCCCGTCCCCTAACCCTTACCCTAGCCCGAACCCTAACCCTAACCCTGCCCCGAAGCCTGACCCTCACCCGTCCCCTAATCCTAACCCGTACGCTGACACTAACCCGCGCCCTCACACGTACGCTCCCCCTAAATCGTTGTCGTACCCTCACCTGGACCCTAACCCGTCCCCGTCCCCTAACCCTAACCCTAGCCCGAACCCTAACCCTATCCCTGCCCCGAAGCCTTACCCTCACCCGTCCCCTAATCCTAACCCGTACGCTGACACTAACCCGCGCCCTCACACGTACGCTCCCCCTAAAGCGTTGTCGTACCCTCACCTGGACCCTAAACCGTCCCCGTCCCCTAACCCTAACCCTAGCCCGAACCCTAACCCTAACCCTTCCCCGAAGCCTGACCCTCACCCGTCCCCTAATCCTAACCCGTACGCTGACACTAACCCGCGCCCTCACACGTACGCTCCCCCTAAAGCGTTGTCGTACCCTCACCTGGACCCTAAACCGTCCCCGTCCCCTAACCCTAACCCTAGCCCAAACCCTAACCCTAACCCTTCCCCGAAGCCTGACCCTCACCCGTCCCCTAATCCTAACCCGTACGCTGACACTAACCCGCGCCCTCACACGTACGCTCCCCCTAAAGCGTTGTCGTACCCTCACCTGGACCCTAAACCGTCCCCGTCCCCTAACCCTAACCCTAGCCCGAACCCTAACCCTATCCCTGCCCCGAAGCCTGACCCTCACCCGTCCCCTAATCCTAACCCGTACGCTGACACTAACCCGCGCCCTCACACGTACGCTCCCCCTAAAGCGTTGTCGTACCCTCACCTGGACCCTAAACCGTCCCCGTCCCCTAACACTAACCCTAGCCCGAACCCTAACCCTAACCCTTCCCCGAAGCCTGACCCTCACCCGTCCCCTAATCCTAACCCGTACGCTGACACTAACCCGCGCCCTCACACGTACGCTCCCCCTAAAGCGTTGTCGTACCCTCACCTGGATCCTAAACCGTCCCCGTCCCCTAACCCTAACCCTAGTCCGAACCCTAACCCTAACCCTTCCCCGAAGCCTGACCCTCACCCGTCCCCTAATCCTAAACCGTACGCTGACACTAACCCGCGCCCTCACACGTACGCTCCCCCTAAAGCGTTGTCGTACCCTCACCTGGTCCCTAACCCGTCCCCGTCCCCTAACCCTAACCCTAGCCCGAACCCTAACCCTAAACCTGCCCCGAAGCCTGACCCTCACCCGTCCCCTAATCCTAACCCGTACGCTGACACTAACCCGCGCCCTCACACGTACGCTCCCCCTAAAGCGTTGTCGTACCCTCACCTGGACCCTAAACCGTCCCCGTCCCCTAACCCTAACCCTAGCCCGAACCCTAACCCTAACCCTGCCCCGAAGCCTGACGCTCACCCGTCCCCTAATCCTAACCCGTATGCTGACACTAACCCGCGCCCTCACACGTACGCTCCCCCTAAAGCGTTGTCGTACCCTCACCTGGACCCTAAACCGTCCCCGTCCCCTAACCCTAACCCTAGCCCGAACCCTAACCCTAACCCTTCCCCGAAGCCTGACCCTCACCCGTCCCCTAATCCTAACCCGTACGCTGACACTAACCCCTGCCCTCACACGTACGCTCCCCCTAAAGCGTTGTCGTACCCTCACCTGGACCCTAAACCGTCCCCGTCCCCTAACCCTAACCCTAGCCCAAACCCTAACCCTAACCCTTCCCCGAAGCCTGACCCTCACCCGTCCCCTAATCCTAACCCGTACGCTGACACTAACCCGCGCCCTCACACGTACGCTCCCCCTAAAGCGTTGTCGTACCCTCACCTGGACCCTAAACCGTCCCCGTCCCCTAACCCTAACCCTAGCCCGAACCCTAACCCTAACCCTGCCCCGAAGCCTGACCCTCACCCGTCCCCTAATCCTAAACCGTACGCTGACACTAACCCGCGCCCTCACACGTACGCTCCCCCTAAAGCGTTGTCGTACCCTCACCTGGACCCTAAACCGTCCCCGTCCCCTAACCCTAACCCTAGCCCGAACCCTAACCCTAACCCTGCCCCGAAGCCTGACCCTCACCCGTCCCCTAATCCTAACCCGTACGCTGACACTAACCCGCGCCCTCACACGTACGCTCCCCCTAAAGCATTGTCGTACCCTCACCTGGACCCTAAACCGTCCCCGTCCCCTAACCCTAACTCTAGCCCGAACCCTAACCCTAACCCTTCCCCGAAGCCTGACACTCACCCGTCCCCTAATCCTAACCCGTACGCTGACACTAACCCGCGCCCTCACACGTACGCTCCCCCTAAAGCGTTGTCGTACCCTCACCTGGACCCTAAACCGTCCCCGTCCCCTTAGCCTAACCCTAGCCCGAACCCTAACCCTAACCCTTCCCCGAAGCCTGACCCTCACCCGTCCCCTAATCCTAACCCGTACGCTGACACTAACCCGCGCCCTCACACGTTCGCTCCCCCTAAAGCGTTGTCGTACCCTCACCTGGACCCTAAACCGTCCCCGTCCCCTAACCCTAACCCTAGCCCGAACCCTAACCCTAACACTGCCCCGAAGCCTGACCCTCACCCGTCCCCTAATCCTAACCCGTACGCTGACACTAACCCGCGCCCTCACACGTACGCTCCCCCTAAAGCGTTGTCGTACCCTCACCTGGACCCTAAACCGTCCCCGTCCCCTAACCCTAACCCTAGCCCGAACCCTAACCCTAACCCTTCCCCAAAGCCTGACCCTCACCCGTCCCCTAATCCTAACCCGTACGCTGACACTAACCCGCGCCCTCACACGTACGCTCCCCCTAAAGCGTTGTCGTACCCTCACCTGGACCCTAAACCGTCCCCGTCCCCTAACCCTAACCCTAGCCCGAACCCTAACCCTAACCCTTCCCCGAAGCCTGACCCTCACCCGTCCCCTAATCCTAACCCGTACGCTGACACTAACCCGGGCCCTCACACGTACGCTCCCCCTAAAGCGTTGTCGTACCCTCACCTGGACCCTAAACCGTCCCCGTCCCCTAACCCTAACCCTAGCCCGAACCCTAACCCTAACCCTTCCCCGAAGCCTGACCCTCACCCGTCCCCTAATCCTAACCCGTACGCTGACACTAACCCGGGCCCTCACACGTACGCTCCCCCTAAAGCGTTGTCGTACCCTCACCTGGACCCTAAACCGTCCCCGTCCCCTAACCCTAACCCTAGCCCGAACCCTAACCCTAACCCTGCCCCAAAGCCTGACCCTCACCCGTCCCCTCATCCTAACCCGTACGCTGACACTAACCCGCGCCCTCACACGTACGCTCCCCCTAAAGCGTTGTCGTACCCTCACCTGGACCCTAAACCGTCCCCGTCCCCTAACCCTAACCCTAGCCCAAACCCTAACCCTAACCCTTCCCCGAAGCCTGACCCTCACCCGTCCCCTAATCCTAACCCATACGCTGACACTAACCCGGGCCCTCACACGTACGCTCCCCCTAAAGCGTTGTCGTACCCTCACCTGGACCCTAAACCGTCCCCGTCCCCTAACCCTAACCCTAGCCCGAACCCTAACCCTAACCCTTCCCCGAAGCCTGACCCTCACCCGTCCCCTAATCCTAACCCGTACGCTGACACTAACCCGGGCCCTCACACGTACGCTCCCCCTAAAGCGTTGTCGTACCCTCACCTGGACCCTAAACCGTCCCCATCCCCTAACCCTAACCTTAGCCCGAACCCTAACCCTAACCCTTCCCCGAAGCCTGACACTCACCCGTCCCCTAATCCTAAACCGTACGCTGACACTAACCCGCGCCCTCACACGTTCGCTCCCCCTAAAGCGTTGTCGTACCCTCACCTGGACCCTAAACCGTCCCCGTCCCCTAACCCTAACCCTAGCCCGAACCCTAACCCTAACACTGCCCTGAAGCCTGACCCTCACCCGTCCCCTAATCCTAACCCGTACGCTGACACTAACCCGCGCCCTCACACGTACGCTCCCCCTAAAGCGTTGTCGTACCCTCACCTGGACCCTAAACCGTCCCCGTCCCCTAACCCTAACCCTAGCCCGAACCCTAACCCTAACCCTTCCCCGAAGCCTGACCCTCACCCGTCCCCTAATCCTAACCCGTACGCTGACACTAACCCGCGCCCTCACACGTACGCTCCCCCTAAAGCGTTGTCGTACCCTCACCTGGACCCTAAACCGTCCCCGTCCCCTAACCCTAACCCTAGCCCGAACCCTAACCCTAACCCTTCCCCGAAGCCTGACCCTCACCCGTCCCCTAATCCTAACCCGTACGCTGACACTAACCCGGGCCCTCACACGTACGCTCCCCCTAAAGCGTTGTCGTACCCTCACCTGGACCCTAAACCGTCCCCGTCCCCTAACCCTAACCCTAGCCCGAACCCTAACCCTAACCCTTCCCCGAAGCCTGACCCTCACCCGTCCCCTAATCCTAACCCGTACGCAGACACTAACCCGGGCCCTCACACGTACGCTCCCCCTAAAGCGTTGTCGTACCCTCACCTGGACCCTAAACCGTCCCCGTCCCCTAACCCTAACCCTAGCCCGAACCCTAACCCTAACCCTTCCCCGAAGCCTGACCCTCACCCGTCCCCTAATCCTAACCCGTACGCTGACACTAACCCGCGCCCTCACACGTACGCTCCCCCTAAAGCGTTGTCGTACCCTCACCTGGACCCTAAACCGTCCCCGTCCCCTAACCCTAACCCTAGCCCGAACCCTAACCCTAACCCTTCCCCGAAGCCTGACACTCACCCGTCCCCTAATCCTAACCCATACGCTGACACTAACCCGGGCCCTCACACGTACGCTCCCCCTAAAGCGTTGTCGTACCCTCACCTGGACCCTAAACCGTCCCCGTCCCCTAACCCTAACCCTAGCCCGAACCCTAACCCTAACCCTTCCCCGAAGCCTGACCCTCACCCGTCCCCTAATCCTAACCCGTACGCTGACACTAACCCGGGCCCTCACACGTACGCTCCCCCTAAAGCGTTGTCGTACCCTCACCTGGACCCTAAACCGTCCCCGTCCCCTAACCCTAACCCTAGCCCGAACCCTAACCCTAACCCTTCCCCGAAGCCTGACCCTCACCCGTCCCCTAATCCTAACCCGTACGCTGACACTAACCCGCGCCCTCACACGTACGCTCCCCCTAAAGCGTTGTCGTACCCTCACCTGGACCCTAAACCGTCCCCGTCCCCTAACCCTAACCCTAGCCCGAACCCTAACCCTAACCCTTCCCCGAAGCCTGACCCTCACCCGTCCCCTAATCCTAACACGTACGCTGACACTAACCCGCGCCCTCACACGTACGCTCCCCCTAAAGCGTTGTCGTACCCTCACCTGGACCCTAAACCGTCCCCGTCCCCAACTCTAACCCTAGCCCGAACCCTAACCCTAACCCTTCCCCGAAGCCTGACCCTCACCCGTCCCCTAATCCTAACCCGTACGCTGACACTAACCTGCGCCCTCACACGTACGCTCCCCCTAAAGCGTTGTCGTACCCTCACCTGGACCCTAAACCGTCCCCGTCCCCTAACCCTAACCCTAGCCCGAACCCTAGCCCTAACCCTTCTCCGAAGCCTGACCCTCACCCGTCCCCTAATCCTAACCCGTACGCTGACACTAAACCGCGCCCTCACACGTACGCTCCCCCTAAAGCGTTGTCGTACCCTCACCTGGACCCTAAACCGTCCCCGTCCCCTAACCCTAACCCTAGCCCGAACCCTAACCCTAACCCTTCCCCGAAGCCTGACCCTCACCCGTCCCCTAATCCTTACCCGTACGCTGACACTAACCCGCGCCCTCACACGTACGCTCCCCCTAAAGCGTTGTCGTACCCTCACCTGGACCCTAAACCGTCCCCGTTCCCTAACCCTAACCCTAACCCGAACCCTAACCCTAACCCTTCCCCGAAGCCTGACCCTCACCCGTCCCCTCATCCTAACCCGTACGCTGACACTAACCCGCGCCCTCACACGTACGCTCCCCCTAAAGCGTTGTCGTACCCTCACCTGGACCCTAAACCGTCCCCGTCCCCTAACCCTAACCCTAGCCCGAACCCTAACCCTAACCCTTCCCCGAAGCCTGACCCTCACCCGTCCCCTAATCCTAACCCGTACGCTGACACTAACCCGCGCCCTCACACGTACGCTCCCCCTAAAGCGTTGTCGTACCCTCACCTGGACCCTAAACCGTCCCCGTCCCCTAACCCTAACCCTAGCCCAAACCCTAACCCTATCCCTTCCCCGAAGCCTGACACTCACCCGTCCCCTAATCCTAACCCGTACGCTGACACTAACCCGCGCCCTCACACGTACGCTCCCCCTAAAGCGTTGTCGTACCCTCACCTGGACCCTAAACCGTCCCCGTCCCCTAACCCTAACCCTAGCCCGAACCCTAACCCTAACCCTTCCCCGAAGCCTGACCCTCACCCGTCCCCTAATCCTAACCCGTACGCTGACACTAACCCGCGCCCTCACACGTACGCTCCCCCTAAAGCGTTGTCGTACCCTCACCTGGACCCTAAACCGTCCCCGTCCCCTAACCCTAACCCTAGCCCAAACCCTAACCCTATCCCTTCCCCGAAGCCTGACACTCACCCGTCCCCTAATCCTAACCCGTACGCTGACACTAACCCGCGCCCTCACACGTACGCTCCCCCTAAAGCGTTGTCGTACCCTCACCTGGACCCTAAACCGTCCCCGTCCCCTAACCCTAACCCTAGCCCGAACCCTAACCCTAACCCTGCCCCGAAGCCTGACCCTCACCCGTCCCCTAATCCTAAACCGTACGCTGACACTAACCCGCGCCCTCACACGTACGCTCCCCCTAAAGCGTTGTCGTACCCTCACCTGGACCCTAAACCGTCCCCGTCCCCTAACCCTAACCCTAGCCCGAACCCTAACCCTAACCCTGCCCCGAAGCCTGACCCTCACCCGTCCCCTAATCCTAACCCGTACGCTGACACTAACCCGCGCCCTCACACGTACGCTCCCCCTAAAGCGTTGTCGTACCCTCACCTGGACCCTAAACCGTCCCCGTCCCCTAACCCTAACCCTAGCCCGAACACTAACCCTAACCCTTCCCCGAAGCCTGACACTCACCCGTCCCCTAATCCTAACCCGTACGCTGACACTAACCCGCGCCCTCACACGTACGCTCCCCCTAAAGCGTTGTCGTACCCTCACCTGGACCCTAAACCGTCCCCGTCCCCTAATCCTAACCCTAGCCCGAACCCTAACCCTAACCCTTCCCCGAAGCCTGACCCTCACCCGTCCCCTAATCCTAACCCGTACGCTGACACTAACCCGCGCCCTCACACGTTCGCTCCCCCTAAAGCGTTGTCGTACCCTCACCTGGACCCTAAACCGTCCCCGTCCCCTAACCCTAACCCTAGCCCGAACCCTAACCCTAACCCTTCCCCGAAGCCTGACCCTCACCCGTCCCCTAATCCTAACCCATACGCTGACACTAACCCGGGCCCTCACACGTACGCTCCCCCTAAAGCGTTGTCGTACCCTCACCTGGACCCTAAACCGTCCCCGTCCCCTAACCCTAACCCTAGCCCGAACCCTAACCCTAACCCTTCCCCGAAGCCTGACCCTCACCCGTCCCCTAATCCTAACCCGTACGCTGACACTAACCCGCGCCCTCACACGTACGCTCCCCCTAAAGCGTTGTCGTACCCTCACCTGGACCCTAAACCGTCCCCGTCCCCTAACCCTAACCCTAGCCCGAACCCTAACCCTAACCCTTCCCCGAAGCCTGACACTCACCCGTCCCCTAATCCTAACCCGTACGCTGACACTAACCCGCGCCCTCACACGTACGCTCCCCCTAAAGCGTTGTCGTACCCTCACCTGGACCCTAAACCGTCCCCGTCCCCTAACCCTAACCCTAGCCCGAACCCTAACCCTAACACTTCCCCGAAGCCTGACCCTCACCCGTCCCCTAATCCTAACCCGTACGCTGACACTAACCCGCGCCCTCACACGTTCGCTCCCCCTAAAGCGTTGTCGTACCCTCACCTGGACCCTAAACCGTCCCCGTCCCCTAACCCTAACCCTAGCCCGAACCCTAACCCTAACACTGCCCCGAAGCCTGACCCTCACCCGTCCCCTAATCCTAACCCGTACGCTGACACTAACCCGCGCCCTCTCACGTACGCTCCCCCTAAAGCGTTGTCGTACCCTCACCTGGACCCTAAACCGTCCCCGTCCCCTAACCCTAACCCTAGCCCGAACCCTAACCCTAACCCTTCCCCGAAGCCTGACCCTCACCCGTCCCCTAATCCTAACCCGTACGCTGACACTAACCCGGGCCCTCACACGTACGCTCCCCCTAAAGCGTTGTCGTACCCTCACCTGGACCCTAAACCGTCCCCGTCCCCTAACCCTAACCCTAGCCCGAACCCTAACCCTAACCCTTCCCCGAAGCCTGACCCTCACCCGTCCCCTAATCCTAACCCGTACGCTGACACTAACCCGCGCCCTCACACGTACGCTCCCCCTAAAGCGTTGTCGTACCCTCACCTGGACCCTAAACCGTCCCCGTCCCCTAACCCTAACCCTAGCCCGAACCCTAACCCTAACCCTTCCCCGAAGCCTGACCCTCACCCGTCCCCTAATCCTAACCCGTACGCTGACACTAACCCGCGCCCTCACACGTACGCTCCCCCTAAAGCGTTGTCGTACCCTCACCTGGACCCTAAACCGTCCCCGTCCCCAACTCTAACCCTAGCCCGAACCCTAACCCTAACCCTTCCCCGAAGCCTGACCCTCACCCGTCCCCTAATCCTAACCCGTACGCTGACACTAACCTGCGCCCTCACACGTACGCTCCCCCTAAAGCGTTGTCGTACCCTCACCTGGACCCTAAACCGTCCCCGTCCCCTAACCCTAACCCTAGCCCGAACCCTAGCCCTAACCCTTCTCCGAAGCCTGACCCTCACCCGTCCCCTAATCCTAACCCGTACGCTGACACTAAACCGCGCCCTCACACGTACGCTCCCCCTAAAGCGTTGTCGTACCCTCACCTGGACCCTAAACCGTCCCCGTCCCCTAACCCTAACCCTAGCCCGAACCCTAACCCTAACCCTTCCCCGAAGCCTGACCCTCACCCGTCCCCTAATCCTAACCCGTACGCTGACACTAACCCGCGCCCTCACACGTACGCTCCCCCTAAAGCGTTGTCGTACCCTCACCTGGACCCTAAACCGTCCCCGTTCCCTAACCCTAACCCTAACCCGAACCCTAACCCTAACCCTTCCCCGAAGCCTGACCCTCACCCGTCCCCTCATCCTAACCCGTACGCTGACACTAACCCGCGCCCTCACACGTACGCTCCCCCTAAAGCGTTGTCGTACCCTCACCTGGACCCTAAACCGTCCCCGTCCCCTAACCCTAACCCTAGCCCGAACCCTAACCCTAACCCTGCCCCGAAGCCTGACCCTCACCCGTCCCCTAATCCTAACCCGTATGCTGACACTAACCCGCGCCCTCACACGTACGCTCCCCCTAAAGCGTTGTCGTACCCTCACCTGGACCCTAAACCGTCCCCGTCCCCTAACCCTAACCCTAGCCCGAACCCTAACCCTAACCCTTCCCCGAAGCCTGACCCTCACCCGTCCCCTAATCCTAACCCGTACGCTGACACTAACCCGCGCCCTCACACGTACGCTCCCCCTAAAGCGTTGTCGTACCCTCACCTGGACCCTAAACCGTCCCCGTCCCCTAACCCTAACCCTAGCCCAAACCCTAACCCTAACCCTTCCCCGAAGCCTGACCCTCACCCGTCCCCTAATCCTAACCCGTACGCTGACACTAACCCGCGCCCTCACACGTACGCTCCCCCTAAAGCGTTGTCGTACCCTCACCTGGACCCTAAACCGTCCCCGTCCCCTAACCCTAACCCTAGCCCGAACCCTAACCCTAACCCTGCCCCGAAGCCTGACCCTCACCCGTCCCCTAATCCTAAACCGTACGCTGACACTAACCCGCGCCCTCACACGTACGCTCCCCCTAAAGCGTTGTCGTACCCTCACCTGGACCCTAAACCGTCCCCGTCCCCTAACCCTAACCCTAGCCCGAACCCTAACCCTAACCCTGCCCCGAAGCCTGACCCTCACCCGTCCCCTAATCCTAACCCGTACGCTGACACTAACCCGCGCCCTCACACGTACGCTCCCCCTAAAGCGTTGTCGTACCCTCACCTGGACCCTAAACCGTCCCCGTCCCCTAACCCTAACCCTAGCCCGAACCCTAACCCTAACCCTTCCCCGAAGCCTGACACTCACCCGTCCCCTAATCCTAACCCGTACGCTGACACTAACCCGCGCCCTCACACGTACGCTCCCCCTAAAGCGTTGTCGTACCCTCACCTGGACCCTAAACCGTCCCCGTCCCCTAATCCTAACCCTAGCCCGAACCCTAACCCTAACCCTTCCCCGAAGCCTGACCCTCACCCGTCCCCTAATCCTAACCCGTACGCTGACACTAACCCGCGCCCTCACACGTTCGCTCCCCCTAAAGCGTTGTCGTACCCTCACCTGGACCCTAAACCGTCCCCGTCCCCTAACCCTAACCCTAGCCCGAACCCTAACCCTAACCCTTCCCCGAAGCCTGACCCTCACCCGTCCCCTAATCCTAACCCATACGCTGACACTAACCCGGGCCCTCACACGTACGCTCCCCCTAAAGCGTTGTCGTACCCTCACCTGGACCCTAAACCGTCCCCGTCCCCTAACCCTAACCCTAGCCCGAACCCTAACCCTAACCCTTCCCCGAAGCCTGACCCTCACCCGTCCCCTAATCCTAACCCGTACGCTGACACTAACCCGGGCCCTCACACGTACGCTCCCCCTAAAGCGTTGTCGTACCCTCACCTGGACCCTAAACCGTCCCCGTCCCCTAACCCTAACCCTAGCCCGAACCCTAACCCTAACCCTTCCCCGAAGCCTGACACTCACCCGTCCCCTAATCCTAACCCGTACGCTGACACTAACCCGCGCCCTCACACGTACGCTCCCCCTAAAGCGTTGTCGTACCCTCACCTGGACCCTAAACCGTCCCCGTCCCCTAACCCTAACCCTAGCCCGAACCCTAACCCTAACACTTCCCCGAAGCCTGACCCTCACCCGTCCCCTAATCCTAACCCGTACGCTGACACTAACCCGCGCCCTCACACGTTCGCTCCCCCTAAAGCGTTGTCGTACCCTCACCTGGACCCTAAACCGTCCCCGTCCCCTAACCCTAACCCTAGCCCGAACCCTAACCCTAACACTGCCCCGAAGCCTGACCCTCACCCGTCCCCTAATCCTAACCCGTACGCTGACACTAACCCGCGCCCTCACACGTACGCTCCCCCTAAAGCGTTGTCGTACCCTCACCTGGACCCTAAACCGTCCCCGTCCCCTAACCCTAACCCTAGCCCGAACCCTAACCCTAACCCTTCCCCGAAGCCTGACCCTCACCCGTCCCCTAATCCTAACCCGTACGCTGACACTAACCCGCGCCCTCACACGTACGCTCCCCCTAAAGCGTTGTCGTACCCTCACCTGGACCCTAAACCGTCCCCGTCCCCTAACCCTAACCCTAGCCCGAACCCTAACCCTAACCCTTCCCCGAAGCCTGACCCTCACCCGTCCCCTAATCCTAACCCGTACGCTGACACTGACCCGGGCCCTCACACGTACGCTCCCCCTAAAGCGTTGTCGTACCCTCACCTGGACCCTAAACCGTCCCCGTCCCCTAACCCTAACCCTAGCCCGAACCCTAAACCTAACCCTTCCCCGAAGCCTGACCCTCACCCGTCCCCTAATCCTAACCCGTACGCAGACACTAACCCGGGCCCTCACACGTACGCTCCCCCTAAAGCGTTGTCGTACCCTCACCTGGACCCTAAAGCGTCCCGTCCCCTAACCCTAATCCTAGCCCGAACCCTAACCCTAACCCTTCCCCGAAGCCTGACCCTCACCCGTCCCCTAATCCTAACCCGTACGCTGACACTAACCCGCGCGCTCACACGTACGCTCCCCCTAAAGCGTTGTCGTCCCCTCACCTGGACCCTAAACCGTCCCCGTCCCCTAACCCTAACCCTAGCCCGAACCCTAACCCTAACCCTTCCCCGAAGCCTGACCCTCACCCGTCCCCTAATCCTAACCCGTACGCTGACACTAACCCGGGCCCTCACACGTACGCTCCCCCTAAAGCGTTGTCGTACCCTCACCTGGACCCTAAACCGTCCCCGTCCCCTAACCCTAACCCTAGCCCGAACCCTAACCCTAACCCTTCCCCGAAGCCTGACCCTCACCCGTCCCCTAATCCTAACCCGTACGCTGACACTAACCCGGGCCCTCACACGTACGCTCCCCCTAAAGCGTTGTCGTACCCTCACCTGGACCCTAAACCGTCCCCGTCCCCTAACCCTAACCCTAGCCCGAACCCTAACCCTAACCCTTCCCCGAAGCCTGACCCTCACCCGTCCCCTAATCCTAACCCGTACGCTGACACTAACCCGCGCCCTCACACGTACGCTCCCCCTAAAGCGTTGTCGTACCCTCACCTGGACCCTAAACCGTCCCCGTCCCCTAACCCTAACCCTAGCCCGAACCCTAACCCTAACCCTGCCCCGAAGCCTGACCCTCACCCGTCCCCTAATCCTAACCCGTACGCTGAAACTAACCCGCGCCCTCACACGTACGCTCCCCCTAAAGCGTTGTCGTACCCTCACCTGGACCCTAAACCGTCCCCGTCCCCTAACCCTAACCCTAGCCCAAACCCTAACCCTAACCCTTCCCCGAAGCCTGACCCTCACCCGTCCCCTAATCCTAACCCGTACGCTGACACTAACCCGGGCCCTCACACGTACGCTCCCCCTAAAGCGTTGTCGTACCCTCACCTGGACCCTAAACCGTCCCCGTCCCCTAACCCTAACCCTAGCCCGAACCCTAACCCTAACCCTTCCCCGAAGCCTGACCCTCACCCGTCCCCTAATCCTAACCCGTACGCTGACACTAACCCGGGCCCTCACACGTACGCTCCCCCTAAAGCGTTGTCGTACCCTCAACTGGACCCTAAACCGTCCCCGTCCCCTAACCCTAACCCTAGCCCGAACCCTAACCCTAACCCTTCCCCGAAGCCTGACACTCACCCGTCCCCTAATCCTAACCCGTACGCTGACACTAACCCGCGCCCTCACACGTTCGCTCCCCCTAAAGCGTTGTCGTACCCTCACCTGGACCCTAAACCGTCCCCGTCCCCTAACCCTAACCCTAGCCCGAACCCTAACCCTAACACTGCCCCGAAGCCTGACCCTCACCCGTCCCCTAATCCTAACCCGTACGCTGACACTAACCCGCGCCCTCACACGTACGCTCCCCCTAAAGCGTTGTCGTACCCTCACCTGGACCCTAAACCGTCCCCGTCCCCTAACCCTAACCCTAGCCCGAACCCTAACCCTAACCCTTCCCCGAAGCCTGACCCTCACCCGTCCCCTAATCCTAACCCGTACGCTGACACTAACCCGCGCCCTCACACGTACACTCCCCCTAAAGCGTTGTCGTACCCTCACCTGGACCCTAAACCGTCCCCGTCCCCTAACCCTAACCCTAGCCCGAACCCTAACCCTAACCCTTCCCCGAAGCCTGACCCTCACCCGTCCCCTAATCCTAACCCGTACGCTGACACTAACCCGGGCCCTCACACGTACGCTCCCCCTAAAGCGTTGTCGTACCCTCACCTGGACCCTAAACCGTCCCCGTCCCCTAACCCTAACCCTAGCCCGAACCCTAACCCTAACCCTTCCCCGAAGCCTGACCCTCACCCGTTCCCTAATCCTAACCCGTACGCAGACACTAACCCGGGCCCTCACACGTACGCTCCCCCTAAAGCGTTGTCGTACCCTCACCTGGACCCTAAACCGTCCCCGTCCCCTAACCCTAACCCTAGCCCGAACCCTAACCCTAACCCTTCCCCGAAGCCTGACCCTCACCCGTCCCCTAATCCTAACCCGTACGCTGACACTAACCCGCGCCCTCACACGTACGCTCCCCCTAAAGCGTTGTCGTACCCTCACCTGGACCCTAAACCGTCCCCGTCCCCTAACCCTAACCCTAGCCCGAACCCTAACCCTAACCCTTCCCCGAAGCCTGACCCTCACCCGTTCCCTAATCCTAACCCATACGCTGACACTAACCCGGGCCCTCACACGTACGCTCCCCCTAAAGCGTTGTCGTACCCTCACCTGGACCCTAAACCGTCCCCGTCCCCTAACCCTAACCCTAGCCCGAACCCTAACCCTAACCCTTCCCCGAAGCCTGACCCTCACCCGTCCCCTAATCCTAACCCGTACGCTGACACTAACCCGGGCCCTCACACGTACGCTCCCCCTAAAGCGTTGTCGTACCCTCACCTGGACCCTAAACCGTCCCCGTCCCCTAACCCTAACCCTAGCCCGAACCCTAACCCTAACCCTTCCCCGAAGCCTGACCCTCACCCGTCCCCTAATCCTAACCCGTACGCTGACACTAACCCGCGCCCTCACACGTACGCTCCCCCTAAAGCGTTGTCGTACCCTCACCTGGACCCTAAACCGTCCCCGTCCCCAACTCTAACCCTAGCCCGAACCCTAACCCTAACCCTTCCCCGAAGCCTGACCCTCACCCGTCCCCTAATCCTAACCTGTACGCTGACACTAACCTGCGCCCTCACACGTACGCTCCCCCTAAAGCGTTGTCGTACCCTCACCTGGACCCTAAACCGTCCCCGTCCCCTAACCCTAACCCTAGCCCGAACCCTAGCCCTAACCCTTCTCCGAAGCCTGACCCTCACCCGTCCCCTAATCCTAACCCGTACGCTGACACTAAACCGCGCCCTCACACGTACGCTCCCCCTAAAGCGTTGTCGTACCCTCACCTGGACCCTAAACCGTCCCCGTCCCCTAACCCTAACCCTAGCCCGAACCCTAACCCTAACCCTTCCCCGAAGCCTGACCCTCACCCGTCCCCTAATCCTTACCCGTACGCTGACACTAACCCGCGCCCTCACACGTACGCTCCCCCTAAAGCGTTGTCGTACCCTCACCTGGACCCTAAACCGTCCCCGTTCCCTAACCCTAACCCTAACCCGAACCCTAACCCTAACCCTTCCCCGAAGCCTGACCCTCACCCGTCCCCTCATCCTAACCCGTACGCTGACACTAACCCGCGCCCTCACACGTACGCTCCCCCTAAAGCGTTGTCGTACCCTCACCTGGACCCTAAACCGTCCCCGTCCCCTAACCCTAACCCTAGCCCGAACCCTAACCCTAACCCTGCCCCGAAGCCTGACCCTCACCCGTCCCCTAATCCTAACCCGTATGCTGACACTAACCCGCGCCCTCACACGTACGCTCCCCCTAAAGCGTTGTCGTACCCTCACCTGGACCCTAAACCGTCCCCGTCCCCTAACCCTAACCCTAGCCCGAACCCTAACCCTAACCCTTCCCCGAAGCCTGACCCTCACCCGTCCCCTAATCCTAACCCGTACGCTGACACTAACCCGCGCCCTCACACGTACGCTCCCCCTAAAGCGTTGTCGTACCCTCACCTGGACCCTAAACCGTCCCCGTCCCCTAACCCTAACCCTAGCCCAAACCCTAACCCTAACCCTTCCCCGAAGCCTGACCCTCACCCGTCCCCTAATCCTAACCCGTACGCTGACACTAACCCGCGCCCTCACACGTACGCTCCCCCTAAAGCGTTGTCGTACCCTCACCTGGACCCTAAACCGTCCCCGTCCCCTAACCCTAACCCTAGCCCGAACCCTAACCCTAACCCTGCCCCGAAGCCTGACCCTCACCCGTCCCCTAATCCTAAACCGTACGCTGACACTAACCCGCGCCCTCACACGTACGCTCCCCCTAAAGCGTTGTCGTACCCTCACCTGGACCCTAAACCGTCCCCGTCCCCTAACCCTAACCCTAGCCCGAACCCTAACCCTAACCCTGCCCCGAAGCCTGACCCTCACCCGTCCCCTAATCCTAACCCGTACGCTGACACTAACCCGCGCCCTCACACGTACGCTCCCCCTAAAGCGTTGTCGTACCCTCACCTGGACCCTAAACCGTCCCCGTCCCCTAACCCTAACCCTAGCCCGAACCCTAACCCTAACCCTTCCCCGAAGCCTGACCCTCACCCGTCCCCTAATCCTAACCCGTACGCTGACACTAACCCGCGCCCTCACACGTTCGCTCCCCCTAAAGCGTTGTCGTACCCTCACCTGGACCCTAAACCGTCCCCGTCCCCTAACCCTAACCCTAGCCCGAACCCTAACCCTAACCCTTCCCCGAAGCCTGACCCTCACCCGTCCCCTAATCCTAACCCGTACGCTGACACTAACCCGGGCCCTCACACGTACGCTCCCCCTAAAGCGTTGTCGTACCCTCACCTGGACCCTAAACCGTCCCCGTCCCCTAACCCTAACCCTAGCCCGAACCCTAACCCTAACCCTTCCCCGAAGCCTGACCCTCACCCGTCCCCTAATCCTAACCCGTACGCTGACACTAACCCAGGCCCTCACACGTACGCTCCCCCTAAAGCGTTGTCGTACCCTCACCTGGACCCTAAACCGTCCCCGTCCCCTAACCCTAACCCTAGCCCGAACCCTAACCCTAACCCTTCCCCGAAGCCTGACACTCACCCGTCCCCTAATCCTAACCCGTACGCTGACACTAACCCGCGCCCTCACACATACGCTCCCCCTAAAGCGTTGTCGTACCCTCACCTGGACCCTAAACCGTCCCCGTCCCCTAACCCTAACCCTAGCCCGAACCCTAACCCTAACACTTCCCCGAAGCCTGACCCTCACCCGTCCCCTAATCCTAACCCGTACGCTGACACTAACCCGCGCCCTCACACGTTCGCTCCCCCTAAAGCGTTGTCGTACCCTCACCTGGACCCTAAACCGTCCCCGTCCCCTAACCCTAACCCTAGCCCGAACCCTAACCCTAACACTGCCCCGAAGCCTGACCCTCACCCGTCCCCTAATCCTAACCCGTACGCTGACACTAACCCGCGCCCTCACACGTACGCTCCCCCTAAAGCGTTGTCGTACCCTCACCTGGACCCTAAACCGTCCCCGTCCCCTAACCCTAACCCTAGCCCGAACCCTAACCCTAATCCTTCCCCGAAGCCTGACCCTCACCCGTCCCCTAATCCTAACCCGTACGCTGACACTAACCCGCGCCCTCACACGTACGCTCCCCCTAAAGCGTTGTCGTACCCTCACCTGGACCCTAAACCGTCCCCGTCCCCTAACCCTAACCCTAGCCCGAACCCTAACCCTAACCCTTCCCCGAAGCCTGACCCTCACCCGTCCCCTAATCCTAACCCGTAGGCTGACACTAACCCGGGCCCTCACACGTACGCTCCCCCTAAAGCGTTGTCGTACCCTCACCTGGACCCTAAACCGTCCCCGTCCCCTAACCCTAACCCTAGCACGAACCCTAAACCTAACCCTTCCCCGAAGCCTGACCCTCACCCGTCCCCTAATCCTAACCCGTACGCAGACACTAACCCGGGCCCTCACACGTACGCTCCCCCTAAAGCGTTGTCGTACCCTCACCTGGACCCTAAACCGTCCCGTCCCCTAACCCTAACCCTAGCCCGAACCCTAACCCTAACCCTTCCCCGAAGCCTGACCCTCACCCGTCCCCTAATCCTAACCCGTACGCTGACACTAACCCGCGCCCTCACACGTACGCTCCCCCTAAAGCGTTGTCGTACCCTCACCTGGACCCTAAACCGTCCCCGTCCCCTAACCCTAACCCTAGCCCGAACCCTAACCCTAACCCTTCCCCGAAGCCTGACCCTCACCCGTCTCCTAATCCTAACCCATACGCTGACACTAACCCGGGCCCTCACACGTACGCTCCCCCTAAAGCGTTGTCGTACCCTCACCTGGACCCTAAACCGTCCCCGTCCCCTAACCCTAACCCTAGCCCGAACCCTAACCCTAACCCTTCCCCGAAGCCTGACCCTCACCCGTCCCCTAATCCTAACCCGTACGCTGACACTAACCCGGGCCCTCACACGTACGCTCCCCCTAAAGCGTTGTCGTACCCTCACCTGGACCCTAAACCGTCCCCGTCCCCTAACCCTAACCCTAGCCCGAACCCTAACCCTAACCCTTCCCCGAAGCCTGACCCTCACCCGTCCCCTAATCCTAACCCGTACGCTGACACTAACCCGCGCCCTCACACGTACGCTCCCCCTAAAGCGTTGTCGTACCCTCACCTGGACCCTAAACCGTCCCCGTCCCCTAACCCTAACCCTAGCCCGAACCCTAACCCTAACCCTTCCCCGAAGCCTGACCCTCACCCGTCCCCTAATCCTAACCCGTACGCTGACACTAACCCGCGCCCTCACACGTACGCTCCCCCTAAAGCGTTGTCGTACCCTCACCTGGACCCTAAACCGTCCCCGTCCCCTAACCCTAACCCTAGCCCGAACCCTAACCCTAACACTGCCCCGAAGCCTGACCCTCACCCGTCCCCTAATCCTAACCCGTACGCTGACACTAACCCGCGCCCTCACACGTACGCTCCCCCTAAAGCGTTGTCGTACCCTCACCTGGACCCTAAACCGTCCCCGTCCCCTAACCCTAACCCTAGCCCGAACCCTAACCCTAATCCTTCCCCGAAGCCTGACCCTCACCCGTCCCCTAATCCTAACCCGTACGCTGACACTAACCCGCGCCCTCACACGTACGCTCCCCCTAAAGCGTTGTCGTACCCTCACCTGGACCCTAAACCGTCCCCGTCCCCTAACCCTAACCCTAGCCCGAACCCTAACCCTAACCCTTCCCCGAAGCCTGACCCTCACCCGTCCCCTAATCCTAACCCGTAGGCTGACACTAACCCGGGCCCTCACACGTACGCTCCCCCTAAAGCGTTGTCGTACCCTCACCTGGACCCTAAACCGTCCCCGTCCCCTAACCCTAACCCTAGCCCGAACCCTAAACCTAACCCTTCCCCGAAGCCTGACCCTCACCCGTCCCCTAATCCTAACCCGTACGCAGACACTAACCCGGGCCCTCACACGTACGCTCCCCCTAAAGCGTTGTCGTACCCTCACCTGGACCCTAAACCGTCCCGTCCCCTAACCCTAACCCTAGCCCGAACCCTAACCCTAACCCTTCCCCGAAGCCTGACCCTCACCCGTCCCCTAATCCTAACCCGTACGCTGACACTAACCCGCGCCCTCACACGTACGCTCCCCCTAAAGCGTTGTCGTACCCTCACCTGGACCCTAAACCGTCCCCGTCCCCTAACCCTAACCCTAGCCCGAACCCTAACCCTAACCCTTCCCCGAAGCCTGACCCTCACCCGTCTCCTAATCCTAACCCATACGCTGACACTAACCCGGGCCCTCACACGTACGCTCCCCCTAAAGCGTTGTCGTACCCTCACCTGGACCCTAAACCGTCCCCGTCCCCTAACCCTAACCCTAGCCCGAACCCTAACCCTAACCCTTCCCCGAAGCCTGACCCTCACCCGTCCCCTAATCCTAACCCGTACGCTGACACTAACCCGGGCCCTCACACGTACGCTCCCCCTAAAGCGTTGTCGTACCCTCACCTGGACCCTAAACCGTCCCCGTCCCCTAACCCTAACCCTAGCCCGAACCCTAACCCTAACCCTTCCCCGAAGCCTGACCCTCACCCGTCCCCTAATCCTAACCCGTACGCTGACACTAACCCGCGCCCTCACACGTACGCTCCCCCTAAAGCGTTGTCGTACCCTCACCTGGACCCTAAACCGTCCCCGTCCCCTAACCCTAACCCTAGCCCGAACCCTAACCCTAACCCGTCCCCGAAGCCTGACCCTCACCCGTCCCCTAATCCTAACCCGTACGCTGACACTAACCCGCGCCCTCACACGTACGCTCCCCCTAAAGCGTTGTCGTACCCTCACCTGGACCCTAAACCGTCCCCGTCCCCAACTCTAACCCTAGCCCGAACCCTAACCCTAACCCTTCCCCGAAGCCTGACCCTCACCCGTCCCCTAATCCTAACCCGTACGCTGACACTAACCTGCGCCCTCACACGTACGCTCCCCCTAAAGCGTTGTCGTACCCTCACCTGGACCCTAAACCGTCCCCGTCCCCTAACCCTAACCCTAGCCCGAACCCTAGCCCTAACCCTTCCCCGAAGACTGACCCTCACCCGTCCCCTAATCCTAACCCGTACGCTGACACTAAACCGCGCCCTCACACGTACGCTCCCCCTAAAGCGTTGTCGTACCCTCACCTGGACCCTAAACCGTCCCCGTCCCCTAACCCTAACCCTAGCCCGAACCCTAACCCTAACCCTTCCCCGAAGCCTGACCCTCACCCGTCCCCTAATCCTAACCCGTACGCTGACACTAACCCACGCCCTCACACGTACGCTCCCCCTAAAGCGTTGTCGTACCCTCACCTGGACCCTAAACCGTCCCCGTTCCCTAACCCTAACCCTAACCCGAACCCTAAACCTAACCCTTCCCCGAAGCCTGACCCTCACCCGTCCCCTCATCCTAACCCGTACGCTGACACTAACCCGCCACCTCACACGTACGCTCCCCCTAAAGCGTTGTCGTACCCTCACCTGGACCCTAAACCGTCCCCGTCCCCTAACCCTAACCCTAGCCCGAACCCTAACCCTAACCCTTCCCCGAAGCCTGACCCTCACCCGTCCCCTAATCCTAACCCGTACGCTGACACTAACCCGCGCCCTCACACGTACGCTCCCCCTAAAGCGTTGTCGTACCCTCACCTGGACCCTAAACCGTCCCCGTCCCCTAACCCTAACCCTAGCCCGAACCCTAACCCTAACCCTTCCCCGAAGCCTGACCCTCACCCGTCCCCTCATCCTAACCTGTACGCTTACACTAACCCGCGCCCTCACACGTACGCTCCCCCTAAAGCGTTGTCGTACCCTCACCTGGACCCTAAACCGTCCCCGTCCCCAACTCTAACCCTAGCCCGAACCCTAACCCTAACCCTTCCCCGAAGCCTGACCCTCACCCGTCCCCTAATCCTAACACGTACGCTGACACTAACCCGCGCCCTCACACGTACGCTCCCCCTAAAGCGTTGTCGTACCCTCACCTGGACCCTAAACCTTCCCCGTCCCCTAACCCTAAACCTAGCCTGAACCCTAGCCCTAACCCTTCCCCGAAGCCTGACCCTCACCCGTCCCCTAATCCTAACCCGTACGCTGCCACTAACCCGCGCCCTCACACGTACGCTCCCCCTAAAGCGTTGTCGTACCCTCACCTGGACCCTAAACCGTCCCCGTCCCCTAACCCTAACCCTAGCCCGAACCCTAACCCTAACCCTTCCCCGAAGCCTGACCCTCACCCGTCCCCTAATCCTAACCCGTACGCTGACACTAACCCGCGCCCTCACACGTACGCTCCCCCTAAAGCGTTGTCGTACCCTCACCTGGACCCTAAACCGTCCCCGTCCCCTAACCCTAACCCTTACCCGAACCCTAACCCTAACCCTTCCCCGAAGCCTGACCCTCACCCGTCCCCTCATCCTAACCCGTACGCTGACACTAACCCGCGTCCTCACACGTACGCTCCCCCTAAAGCGTTGTCGTACCCTCACCTGGACCCTAAACCGTCCCCGTCCCCTAACCCTAACCCTAGCCCGAACCCTAACCCTAACACTTCCCAGAAGCCTGACCCTCACCCGTCCCCTAATCCTAACCCGTACGCAGACACTAACCCGCGCCCTCACACGTACGCTCCCCCTAAAACGTTGTCGTACCCTCACCTGGACCCTAAACCGTCCCCGTCCCCTAACCCTAACCCTAGCCCGAACCCTAACCCTAACCCTTCCGCGAAGCCTGACCCTCACCCGTCCCCTCATCCTAACCCGTACGCTGACACTAACCCGCGCCCTCACACGTACGCTCCCCCTAAAGCGTTGTCGTACCCTCACCTGGACCCTAAACCGTCCCCGTCCCCTAACCCTAACCCTAGCCCGAACCCTAACCCTAACCCTTCCCCGAAGCCTGACCCTCACCCGTCCCCTAATCCTAACCCGTACGCTGACACTAACCCGCGCCCTCACACGTACGCTCCCCCCAAAGCGTTGTCGTACCCTCACCTGGACCCTAAACCGTCCCCGTCCCCTAACCCTAACCCTAGCCCGAACCCTAACACTAACACTTCACCGAAGCCTGACCCTCACCCGTCCCCTAATCCTAACCCGTACGCTGACACTAACCCGTGCCTTCACACGTACGCTCCCCCTAAAGCGTTTCCGTACCCTCACCTGGACCCTAAACCGTCCCCGTCCCCTAACCCTAACCCTAGCCCGAACCCTAACCCTAACCCTTCCCCGAAGCCTGACCCTCACCTGTCCCCTAATCCTAACCTGTACGCTGACACTAACCCGTGCCCTCACACGTACGCTCCCCCTAAAGCGTTGCCGTACCCTCACCTGGACCCTAAACCGTCCCCGTCCCCTAACCCTAACCCTAGCCCGAACCCTAACCCTAACCCTTCCCCGAAGCCTGACCCTCACCCGTCCGCTAATCCTAACCCTTACGCTGACACTAACCCGCGCCCTCACATGTACGCTCCCCCTAAAGCGTTGTCGTACCCTCACCTGGACCCTAAACCGTCCCCGTCCCCTAACCCTAACCCTAGCCCGAACCCTAACCCTAACCCTTCCCCGAAGCCTGACCCTCACCCGTCCCCTAATCCTAACCCGTACGCTGACACTAACCCGTGCCCTCACACGTACGCTCCCCCTAAAGCGTTGTCGTACCCTCACCTGGACCCTAAACCGTCCCCGTCCCCTAACCCTAACCCTAGCCCGAAACCTAACCCTAACCCTTCCCCGAAGCCTGACCCTCACCCGTCCCCTAATCCTAACCCGTACGCTGACACTAACCCGCGCCCTCACACGTACGCTCCCCCTAAAGCGTTGTCGTACCCTCACCTGGACCCTAAACCGTCCCCGTCCCCTAACCCTAACCCTAGCCCGAACCCTAACCCTAACCCTTCCCCGAAGCCTGACCCTCACCCGTCCCCTAATCCTAACCCGTACGCTGACACTAACCCGCGCCCTCACACGTACGCTCCCCCTAAAGCGTTGTCGTACCCTCACCTGGACCCTAAACCGTCCCCGTCCCCTAACCCTAACCCTAGCCCGAACCCAAACCCTAACCCTTCCCCGAAGCCTGACCCTCACCCGTCCCCTAATCCTAACCCGTACGCTGACACTAACCCGCGCCCTCACACGTACGCTCCCCCTAAAACGTTGTCGTACCCTCAGCTGGACCCTAAACCGTCCCCGTCCCCTAACCCTAACCCTAGCCCGAACCCTAACCCTAACCCTTCCCCGAAGCCTGACCCTCACCCGTCCCCTAAACCTAACCCGTACGCTGACACTAACCCGCGCCTTCACACGTACGCTCCCCCAAAGCGTTGTCGTACCCTCACCTGGACCCTAAACCGTCCCCGTCCCCTAACCCTAACCCTAGCCTGAACCCTAACCCTAACCCTTCCCCGAAGCCTGACCCTCACCCGTCCCCTAATCCTAACCCGTACGCTGACACTAACCCGCGCCCTCACACGTACGCTCCTCCTAAAGCGTTGTCGTACCCTCACCTGGACCCTAAACCGTCCCCGTCCCCTAAACCTAAGCCTAGCCCGAACCCTAACCCTAACCCTTCCCCGAAGCCTGACCCTCACCCGTCCCCTAATCCTAACCCGTACGCTGACACTAACCCGCGCCCTCACACGTACGCTACCCCTAAAGCGTTGTCGTACCCTCACCTGGACCCTAAACCGTCCCCGTCCCCTAACCCTAACCCTAGCCCGAACCCTAACCCTAACCCTTCCCCGAAGCCTGACCCTCACCCGTCCCCTCATCCTAACCCGTACGCTGACACTAACCCGCGCCCTCACACGTACGCTCCCCCTAAAGCGTTGTCGTACCCTCACCTGGACCCTAAACCGTCCCCGTCCCCTAACCCTAACCCTAGCCCGAACCATAACCCTAACCCTACCCGAAGCCTGACCCTCACCCGTCCCCTAATCCTAACCCGTACGCTGACACTAACCCGCGCCCTCACACGTACGCTCCCCCTAAAGCGTTGTCGTACCCTCACCTGGACCCTAAACCATCCCCGTCCCCTAACCCTAACCCTAGCCCGAACCCTAACCCTAACCCTTCCCCGAAGCCTGACCCTCACCCGTCCCCTAATCCTAACCCGTACGCTGACACTAACCCGCGCCCTCACACGTACGCTCCCCCTAAAGCGTTGTCGCACCCTCACCTGGACCCTAAACCGTCCCCGTCCCCTAACCCTAACCCTAACCCGAACCCTAACCCTAACCCTTCCCCGAAGCCTGACCCTCACCCGTCCCCTCATCCTAACCCGTACGCTGACACTAACCCGCGTCCTCACACGTACGCTCCCCCTAAAGCGTTGTCGTACCCTCACCTGGACCCTAAACCGTCCCCGTCCCCTAACCCTAACCCTAGCCCGAACCCTAACCCTAACCCTTCCCCGAAGCCTGACCCTCACCCGTACCCTAATCCTAACCCGTACGCAGACACTAACCCGCGCCCTCACACGTACGCTCCCCCTAAAACGTTGTCGTACCCTCACCTGGACCCTAAACCGTCCCCGTCCCCTAACCCTAACCCTAGCCCGAACCCTAACCCTAACCCTTCCGCGAAGCCTGACCCTCACCCGTCCCCTCATCCTAACCTGTACGCTGACACTAACCCGCGCCCTCACACGTACGCTCCCCCTAAAGCGTTGTCGTACCCTCACCTGGACCCTAAACCGTCCCCGTCCCCTAACCCTAGCCCGAACCCTAACCCTAACCCTTCCCCGAAGCCTGACACTCACCCGTCCCCTAATCCTAACCCGAACGCTGACACTAACCCGCGCCCTCACACGTACGCTCCCCCTAAAGCGTTGTCGTACCCTCACCTGGACCCTAAACCGTCCCCGTCCCCTAACCCTAACCCTAGCCCGAACCGTAACCCTAACCCTTCCCCGAAGCCTGACCCTCACCCGTCCCCTAATCCTAACCCGTACGCTGACACTAACCCGCGCCCTCACACGTACGCTCCCCCTAAAGCGTTGTCGTACCCTCACCTGGACCCTAAACCGTCCCCGTCCCCTAACCCTAACCCTAGCCCGAACCCTAGCCCTAACCCTTCCCCGAAGCCTGACCCTCACCCGTCCCCTCATCCTAACCCGTACTCTGACACTAACCCGCGCCCTCACACGTACGCTCCCCCTAAAGGGTTGTCGTACCCTCACCTGGACCCTAAACCGTCCCCGTCCCCTAACCCTAACCCTAGCCCGAACCCTAACCCTAACCCTTCCCCGAAGCCTGACACTCACCCGTCCCCTAATCCTAACCCGAACGCTGACACTAACCCGCGCCCTCACACGTACGCTCCCCCTAAAGCGTTGTCGTACCCTCACCTGGACCCTAAACCGTCCCCGTCCCCTAACCCTAACCCAAGCCCGAACCCTAACCCTAACCCTTCCCCGAAGCCTGACCCTCACCCGTCCCCTAATCCTAACCCGTACGCTGACACTAACCCGCGCCGTCACACGTACGCTCCCCCTAAAGCGTTGTCGTACCCTCACCTGGACCCTAAACCGTCCCCGTCCCCTAACCCTAACCCAAGCCCGAACCCTAACCCTAACCCTTCCCCGAAGCCTGACCCTCACCCGTCCCCTAATCCTAACCCGTACGCTGACACTAACCCGCGCCCTCACACGTATGCTCCCCCTAAAGCGTTGTCGTACCCTCACCTGGACCCTAAACCGTCCCCGTCCCCTAACCCTAACCCTAGCCCGAACCCTAACCCTAACCCTTCCCCGAAGCCTGACCCTCACCCGTCCCCTAATCCTAACCCGTACGCTGACACTAACCTGCGCCCTCACACGTATGCTCCCCCTAAAGCGTTGTCGTACCCTCACCTGGACCCTAAACCGTCCCCGTCCCCTAAACCTAACCCTAGCCCGAACCCTAACCCTAACCCTTCCCCGAAGCCTGACCCTCACCCGTCCCCTAATCCTAACCCGTACGCTGACACTAACCCGCGCCCTCACACGTATGCTCCCCCTAAAGCGTTGTCGTACCCTCACCTGGACCCTAAACCGTCCCCGTCCCCTAACCCTAACCCTAGCCCGAACCCTAAACCTAAACCTTCCCCGAAGCCTGACCCTCACCCGTCCCCTCATCCTAACCCGTACGCTTACACTAACCCGCGCCCTCACACGTACGCTCCCCCTAAAGCGTTGTCGTACCCTCACCTGGACCCTAAACCGTCCCCGTCCCCAACTCTAACCCTAGCCCGAACTCTAACCCTAACCCTTCCCCGAAGCCTGACCCTCACCCGTCCCCTAATCCTAACCCGTACGCTGACACTAACCCGCGCCCTCACACGTACGCTCCCCCTAAAGCGTTGTCGTACCCTCACCTGGACCCTAAACCGTCCCCGTCCCCTAACCCTAACCCTAGCCCGAACCCTAACCCTAAGCCTTCCCCGAAGCCTGACCCTCACCCGTCCCCTCATCCTAAACCGTACGCTTACACTAACCCGCGCCCTCACACGTACGCTCCCCCTAAAGCGTTGTCGTACCCTCACCTTGACCCTAAACCGTCCCCGTCCCCAACTCTAACCCTAGCCCGAACCCTAACCCTAACCCTTCCCCGAAGCCTGACCCTCACCCGTCCCCTAATCCTAACCCGTACGCTGACACTAACCCGCGCCCTCACACGTACGCTCCCCCTAAAGCGTTGTCGTACCCTCACCTGGACCCTAAACCTTCCCCGTCCCCTAACCCTAAACCTAGCCCGAACCCTAGCCCTAACCCTTCCCCGAAGCCTGACCCTCACCCGTCCCCTAATCCTAACCCGTACGCTGCCACTAACCCGCGCCCTCACACGTACGCTCCCCCTAAAGCGTTGTCGTACCCTCACCTGGACCCTAAACCGTCCCCGTCCCCTAACCCTAACCCTAGCCCGAACCCTAACCCTAACCCTTCCCCGAAGCCTGACCCTCACCCGTCCCCTAATCCTAACCCGTACGCTGACACTAACCCGCGCCCTCACACGTACGCTCCCCCTAAAGCGTTGTCGTACCCTCACCTGGACCCTAAACCGTCCCCGTCCCCTAACCCTAACCCTTACCCGAACCCTAACCCTAACCCTTCCCCGAAGCCTGACCCTCACCCGTCCCCTCATCCTAACCCGTACGCTGACACTAACCCGCGTCCTCACACGTACGCTCCCCCTAAAGCGTTGTCGTACCCTCACCTGGACCCTAAACCGTCCCCGTCCCCTAACCCTAACCCTAGCCCGAACCCTAACCCTAACACTTCCCAGAAGCCTGACCCTCACCCGTCCCCTAAACCTAACCCGTACGCAGACACTAACCCGCGCCCTCACACGTACGCTCCCCCTAAAACGTTGTCGTACCCTCACCTGGACCCTAAACCGTCCCCGTCCCCTAACCCTAACCCTAGCCCGAACCCTAACCCTAACCCTTCCGCGAAGCCTGACCCTCACCCGTCCCCTCATCCTAACCCGTACGCTGACACTAACCCGCGCCCTCACACGTACGCTCCCCCTAAAGCGTTGTCGTACCCTCACCTGGACCCTAAACCGTCCCCGTCCCCTAACCCTAACCCTAGCCCGAACCCTAACCCTAACCCTTCCCCGAAGCCTGACCCTCACCCGTCCCCTAATCCTAACCCGTACGCTGACACTAACCCGCGCCCTCACACGTACGCTCCCCCTAAAGCGTTGTCGTACCCTCACCTGGACCCTAAACCGTCCCCGTCCCCTAACCCTAACCCTAGCCCGAACCCTAACACTAACACTTCACCGAAGCCTGACCCTCACCCGTCCCCTAATCCTAACCCGTACGCTGACACTAACCCGTGCCTTCACACGTACGCTCCCCCTAAAGCGTTTCCGTACCCTCACCTGGACCCTAAACCGTCCCCGTCCCCTAACCCTAACCCTAGCCCGAACCCTAACCCTAACCCTTCCCCGAAGCCTGACCCTCACCCGTCCCCTCATCCTAAACCGTACGCTTACACTAACCCGCGCCCTCACACGTACGCTCCCCCTAAAGCGTTGTCGTACCCTCACCTTGACCCTAAACCGTCCCCGTCCCCAACTCTAACCCTAGCCCGAACCCTAACCCTAACCCTTCCCCGAAGCCTGACCCTCACCCGTCCCCTAATCCTAACCCGTACGCTGACACTAACCCGCGCCCTCACACGTACGCTCCCCCTAAAGCGTTGTCGTACCCTCACCTGGACCCTAAACCTTCCCCGTCCCCTAACCCTAAACCTAGCCCGAACCCTAGCCCTAACCCTTCCCCGAAGCCTGACCCTCACCCGTCCCCTAATCCTAACCCGTACGCTGCCACTAACCCGCGCCCTCACACGTACGCTCCCCCTAAAGCGTTGTCGTACCCTCACCTGGACCCTAAACCGTCCCCGTCCCCTAACCCTAACCCTAGCCCGAACCCTAACCCTAACCCTTCCCCGAAGCCTGACCCTCACCCGTCCCCTAATCCTAACCCGTACGCTGACACTAACCCGCGCCCTCACACGTACGCTCCCCCTAAAGCGTTGTCGTACCCTCACCTGGACCCTAAACCGTCCCCGTCCCCTAACCCTAACCCTTACCCGAACCCTAACCCTAACCCTTCCCCGAAGCCTGACCCTCACCCGTCCCCTCATCCTAACCCGTACGCTGACACTAACCCGCGTCCTCACACGTACGCTCCCCCTAAAGCGTTGTCGTACCCTCACCTGGACCCTAAACCGTCCCCGTCCCCTAACCCTAACCCTAGCCCGAACCCTAACCCTAACACTTCCCAGAAGCCTGACCCTCACCCGTCCCCTAATCCTAACCCGTACGCAGACACTAACCCGCGCCCTCACACGTACGCTCCCCCTAAAACGTTGTCGTACCCTCACCTGGACCCTAAACCGTCCCCGTCCCCTAACCCTAACCCTAGCCCGAACCCTAACCCTAACCCTTCCGCGAAGCCTGACCCTCACCCGTCCCCTCATCCTAACCCGTACGCTGACACTAACCCGCGCCCTCACACGTACGCTCCCCCTATAGCGTTGTCGTACCCTCACCTGGACCCTAAACCGTCCCCGTCCCCTAACCCTAACCCTAGCCCGAACCCTAACCCTAACCCTTCCCCGAAGCCTGACCCTCACCCGTCCCCTAATCCTAACCCGTACGCTGACACTAACCCGCGCCCTCACACGTACGCTCCCCCTAAAGCGTTGTCGTACCCTCACCTGGACCCTAAACCGTCCCCGTCCCCTAACCCTAACCCTAGCCCGAACCCTAACACTAACACTTCACCGAAGCCTGACCCTCACCCGTCCCCTAATCCTAACCCGTACGCTGACACTAACCCGTGCCTTCACACGTACGCTCCCCCTAAAGCGTTTCCGTACCCTCACCTGGACCCTAAACCGTCCCCGTCCCCTAACCCTAACCCTAGCCCGAACCCTAACCCTAACCCTTCCCCGAAGCCTGACCCTCACCTGTCCCCTAATCCTAACCCGTACGCTGACACTAACCCGTGCCCTCACACGTACGCTCCCCCTAAAGCGTTGCCGTACCCTCACCTGGACCCTAAACCGTCCCCTTCCCCTAACCCTAACCCTAGCCCGAACCCTAACCCTAACCCTTCCCCGAAGCCTGACCCTCACCCGTCCGCTAATCCTAACCCTTACGCTGACACTAACCCGCGCCCTCACATGTACGCTCCCCCTAAAGCGTTGTCGTACCCTCACCTGGACCCTAAACCGTCCCCGTCCCCTAACCCTAACCCTAGCCCGAACCCTAACCCTAACCCTTCCCCGAAGCCTGACCCTCACCCGTCCCCTAATCCTAACCCGTACGCTGACACTAACCCGTGCCCTCACACGTACGCTCCCCCTAAAGCGTTGTCGTACCCTCACCTGGACCCTAAACCGTCCCCGTCCCCTAACCCTAACCCTAGCCCGAACCCTAACCCTAACCCTTCCCCGAAGCCTGACCCTCACCCGTCCCCTAATCCTAACCCGTACGCTGACACTAACCCGCGCCCTCACACGTACGCTCCCCCTAAAGCGTTGTCGTACCCTCACCTGGACCCTAAACCATCCCCGTCCCCTAACCCTAACCCTAGCCCGAACCCTAACCCTAACCCTTCCCCGAAGCCTGACCCTCACCCGTCCCCTAATCCTAACCCGTACGCTGACACTAACCCGCGCCCTCACACGTACGCTCCCCCTAAAGCGTTGTCGTACCCTCACCTGGACCCTAAACCGTCCCCGTCCCCTAACCCTAACCCTAGCCCGAACCCAAACCCTAACCCTTCCCCGAAGCCTGACCCTCACCCGTCCCCTAATCCTAACCCGTACGCTGACACTAACCCGCGCCCTCACACGTACGCTCCCCCTAAAACGTTGTCGTACCCTCAGCTGGACCCTAAACCGTCCCCGTCCCCTAACCCTAACCCTAGCCCGAACCCTAACCCTAACCCTTCCCCGAAGCCTGACCCTCACCCGTCCCCTAAACCTAACCCGTACGCTGACACTAACCCGCGCCTTCACACGTACGCTCCCCCTAAAGCGTTGTCGTACCCTCACCTGGACCCTAAACCGTCCCCGTCCCCTAACCCTAACCCTAGCCTGAACCCTAACCCTAACCCTTCCCCGAAGCCTGACCCTCACCCGTCCCCTAATCCTAACCCGTACGCTGACACTAACCCGCGCCCTCACACGTACGCTCCCCCTAAAGCGTTGTCGTACCCTCACCTGGACCCTAAACCGTCCCCGTCCCCTAAACCTAAGCCTAGCCCGAACCCTAACCCTAACCCTTCCCCGAAGCCTGACCCTCACCCGTCCCCTAATCCTAACCCGTACGCTGACACTAACCCGCGCCCTCACACGTACGCTACCCCTAAAGCGTTGTCGTACCCTCACCTGGACCCTAAACCGTCCCCGTCCCCTAACCCTAACCCTAGCCCGAACCCTAACCCTAACCCTTCCCCGAAGCCTGACCCTCACCCGTCCCCTCATCCTAACCCGTACGCTGACACTAACCCGCGCCCTCACACGTACGCTCCCCCTAAAGCGTTGTCGTACCCTCACCTGGACCCTAAACCGTCCCCGTCCCCTAACCCTAACCCTAGCCCGAACCATAACCCTAACCCTACCCGAAGCCTGACCCTCACCCGTCCCCTAATCCTAACCCGTACGCTGACACTAACCCGCGCCCTCACACGTACGCTCCCCCTAAAGCGTTGTCGTACCCTCACCTGGACCCTAAACCATCCCCGTCCCCTAACCCTAACCCTAGCCCGAACCCTAACCCTAACCCTTCCCCGAAGCCTGACCCTCACCCGTCCCCTAATCCTAACCCGTACGCTGACACTAACCCGCGCCCTCACACGTACGCTCCCCCTAAAGCGTTGTCGCACCCTCACCTGGACCCTAAACCGTCCCCGTCCCCTAACCCTAACCCTAACCCGAACCCTAACCCTAACCCTTCCCCGAAGCCTGACCCTCACCCGTCCCCTCATCCTAACCCGTACGCTGACACTAACCCGCGTCCTCACACGTACGCTCCCCCTAAAGCGTTGTCGTACCCTCACCTAGACCCTAAACCGTCCCCGTCCCCTAACCCTAACCCTAGCCCGAACCCTAACCCTAACCCTTCCCCGAAGCCTGACCCTCACCCGTACCCTAATCCTAACCCGTACGCAGACACTAACCCGCGCCCTCACACGTACGCTCCCCCTAAAACGTTGTCGTACCCTCACCTGGACCCTAAACCGTCCCCGTCCCCTAACCCTAACCCTAGCCCGAACCCTAACCCTAACCCTTCCGCGAAGCCTGACCCTCACCCGTCCCCTCATCCTAACCCGTACGCTGACACTAACCCGTGCCCTCACACGTACGCTCCCCCTAAAGCGTTGTCGTACCCTCACCTGGACCCTAAACCGTCCCCGTCCCCTAACCCTAGCCCGAACCCTAACCCTAACCCTTCCCCGAAGCCTGACACTCACCCGTCTCCTAATCCTAACCCGAACGCTGACACTAACCCGCGCCCTCACACGTACGCTCCCCCTAAAGCGTTGTCGTACCCTCACCTGGACCCTAAACCGTCCCCGTCCCCTAACCCTAACCCTAGCCCGAACCCTAACCCTAACCCTTCCCCGAAGCCTGACCCTCACCCGTCCCC
Source organism: Grampus griseus (assembly GCF_964374135.1). Lineage (NCBI taxonomy): Eukaryota > Metazoa > Chordata > Mammalia > Artiodactyla > Delphinidae > Grampus > Grampus griseus. The sequence continues at coordinate 7,992 of NW_028132797.1, read as the reverse complement.
TAATCCTAACCCGTACGCTGACACTAACCCGCGCCCTCACACGTACGCTCCCCCTAAAGCGTTGTCGTACCCTCACCTGGACCCTAAACCGTCCCCGTCCCCTAACCCTAACCCTAGCCCGAACCCTAACCCTAACCCTTCCCCGAAGCCTGACCCTCAACCGTCCCCTAATCCTAACCCGTACGCTGACACTAACCCGTGCCCTCACACGTACGCTCCCCCTAAAGCGTTGTCGTACCCTCACCTGGACCCTAAACCGTCCCCGTCCCCTAACCCTAACCCAAGCCCGAACCCTAACCCTAACCCTTCCCCGAAGCCTGACCCTCACCCGTCCCCTAATCCTAACCCGTACGCTGACACTAACCCGCGCCGTCACACGTACGCTCCCCCTAAAGCGTTGTCGTACCCTCACCTGGACCCTAAACCGTCCCCGTCCCCTAACCCTAACCCTAGCCCGAACCCTAACCCTAAACCTTCCCCGAAGCCTGACCCTCACCCGTCCCCTCATCCTAACCCGTACGCTTACACTAACCCGCGCCCTCACACGTACGCTCCCCCTAAAGCGTTGTCGTACCCTCACCTGGACCCTAAACCGTCCCCGTCCCCAACTCTAACCCTAGCCCGAACCCTAACCCTAACCCTTCCCCGAAGCCTGACCCTCACCCGTCCCCTAATCCTAACCCGTACGCTGACACTAACCCGCGCCCTCACACGTACGCTCCCCCTAAAGCGTTGTCGTACCCTCACCTGGACCCTAAACCGTCCCCGTCCCCAACCCTAACCCTAGCCCGAACCCTAACCCTAACCCTTCCCCGAAGCCTGACCCTCACCCGTCCCCTAATCCTAACCCATACGCTGACACTAACCCGCGCCCTCACACGTACGCTCCCCCTAAAGCGTTGTCGTACCCTCACCTGGACCCTAAACCGTCCCCGTCCCCTAACCCTAACCCTAGCCCGAACCCTAGCCCTAACCCTTCCCCGAAGCCTGACCCTCACCCGTCCCCTAATCCTAACCCGTACGCTGACACTAACCCGCGCCCTCACACGTACGCTCCCCCTAAAGCGTTGTCGTACCCTCACCTGGACCCTAAACCGTCCCCGTCCCCTAACCCTAACCCTAACCCGAACCCTAACCCTAACCCTTCCCCGAAGCCTGACCCTCACCCGTCCCCTCATCCTAACCCGTACGCTGACACTAACCCGCGTCCTCACACGTATGCTCCCCCTAAAGCGTTGTCGTACCCTCACCTGGACCCTAAACCGTCTCCGTCCCCTAACCCTAACCCTAGCCCGAACCCTAACCCTAACCCTTCCCCGAAGCCTGACCCTCACCCGTCCCCTAATCCTAACCCGTACGCTGACACTAACCCGCGCCCTCACACGTACGCTCCCCCTAAAACGTTGTCGTACCCTCACCTGGACCCTAAACCGTCCCCGTCCCCTAACCCTAACCCTAGCCCGAACCCTAACCCTAACCCTTCCGCGAAGCCTGACCCTCACCCGTCCCCTCATCCTAACCCGTACGCTGACACTAACCCGCGCCCTCACACGTACGCTCCCCCTAAAGCGTTGTCGTACCTTCACCTGGACCCTAAACCGTCCCCGTCCCCTAACCCTAAACCTAGCCCGAACCCTAACCCTAACCCTTCCCCGAAGCCTGACCCTCACCCGTCCCCTCATCCTAACCCGTACGCTGACACTAACCCGCGCCCTCACACGTACGCTCCCCCTAAAGCGTTGTCGTACCCTCAACTGGACCCTAAACCGTCCCCGTCCCCTAACCCTAACCCTAGCCCGAACCCTAACCCTAACCCTTCCCCGAAGCCTGACCCTCACCCGTCCCCTAATCCTAACCCGTACGCTGACACTAACCCGCGCCCTCACACGTACGCTCCCCCTAAAGCGTTGTCGTACCCTCACCTGGACCCTAAACCGTCCCCGTCCCCTAACCCTAACCCTAGCCCGAACCCTAACCCTAACCCTTCCCCGAAGCCTGACCCTCACCCGTCCCCTAATCCTAACCCGTACGCTGACACTAACCCGCGCCCTCACACGTACGCTCCCCCTAAAACGTTGTCGTACCCTCACCTGGACCCTAAACCGTCCCCGTCCCCTAACCCTAACCCTAGCCCGAACCCTAACCCTAACCCTTCCGCGAAGCCTGACCCTCACCCGTCCCCTCATCCTAACCCGTACGCTGACACTAACCCGCGCCCTCACACGTACGCTCCCCCTAAAGCGTTGTCGTACCCTCACCTGGACCCTAAACCGTCCCCGTCCCCTAACCCTAACCCTAGCCCGAACCCTAACCCTAACCCTTCCCCGAAGCCTGACCCTCACCCGTCCCCTAATCCTAACCCGAACGCTGACACTAACCCGCGCCCTCACACGTACGCTCCCCCTAAAGCGTTGTCGTACCCTCACCTGGACCCTAAACCGTCCCCGTCCCCTAACCCTAACCCTAGCCCGAACCGTAACCCTAACCCTTCCCCGAAGCCTGACCCTCACCCGTCCCCTAATCCTAACCCGTACGCTGACACTAACCCGCGCCCTCACACGTACGCTCCCCCTAAAGCGTTGTCGTACCCTCACCTGGACCCTAAACCGTCCCCGTCCCCTAACCCTAACCCTAGCCCGAACCCTAACCCTAACCCTTCCCCGAAGCCTGACCCTCACCCGTCCCCTCATCCTAACCCGTATGCTGACACTAACCCGCGCCCTCACACGTACGCTCCCCCTAAAGGGTTGTCGTACCCTCACCTGGACCCTAAACCGTCCCCGTCCCCTAACCCTAACCCTAGCCCGAACCCTAACCCTAACCCTTCCCCGAAGCCTGACACTCACCCGTCCCCTAATCCTAACCCGAACGCTGACACTAACCCGCGCCCTCACACATACGCTCCCCCTAAAGCGTTGTCGTACCCTCACCTGGACCCTAAACCGTCCCCGTCCCCTAACCCTAACCCTAGCCCGAACCCTAACCCTAACCCTTCCCCGAAGCCTGACCCTCACCCGTCCCCTAATCCTAACCCGTACGCTGACACTAACCCGCGCCCTCACACGTACGCTCCCCCTAAAGCGTTGTCGTACCCTCACCTGGACCCTAAACCGTCCCCGTCCCCTAACCCTAACCCTAGCCCGAACCCTAACCCTAACCCTTCCCCGAAGCCTGACCCTCAACCGTCCCCTAATCCTAACCCGTACGCTGACACTAACCCGCGCCCTCACACGTACGCTCCCCCTAAAGCGTTGTCGTACCCTCACCTGGACCCTAAACCGTCCCCGTCCCCTAACCCTAACCCAAGCCCGAACCCTAACCCTAACCCTTCCCCGAAGCCTGACCCTCACCCGTCCCCTAATGCTAACCCGTACGCTGACACTAACCCGCGCCGTCACACGTACGCTCCCCCTAAAGCGTTGTCGTACCCTCACCTGGACCCTAAACCGTCCCCGTCCCCTAACCCTAACCCTAGCCCGAACCCTAACCCTAAACCTTCCCCGAAGCCTGACCCTCACCCGTCCCCTCATCCTAACCCGTACGCTGACACTAACCCGCGCTCTCACACGTACGCTCCCCCTAAAGCGTTGTCGTACCCTCACCTGGACCCTAAACCGTCCCCGTCCCCAACTCTAACCCTAGCCCGAACCCTAACCCTAACCCTTCCCCGAAGCCTGACCCTCACCCGTCCCCTAATCCTAACCCGTACGCTGACACTAACCCGCGCCCTCACACGTACGCTCCCCCTAAAGCGTTGTCGTACCCTCACCTGGACCCTAAACCGTCCCCGTCCCCAACCCTAACCCTAGCCCGAACCCTAACCCTAACCCTTCCCCGAAGCCTGACCCTCACCCGTCCCCTAATCCTAACCCGTACGCTGACACTAACCCGCGCCCTCACACGTACGCTCCCCCTAAAGCGTTGTCGTACCCTCACCTGGACCCTAAACCGTCCCCGTCCCCTAACCCTAACCCTAGCCCGAACCCTAGCCCTAACACTTCCCCGAAGCCTGACCCTCACCCGTCCCCTAATCCTAACCCGTACGCTGACACTAACCCGCGCCCTCACACGTACGCTCCCCCTAAAGCGTTGTCGTACCCTCACCTGGACCCTAAACCGTCCCCGTCCCCTAACCCTAACCCTAACCCGAACCCTAACCCTAACCCTTCCCCGAAGCCTGACCCTCACCCTTCCCCTCATCCTAACCCGTACGCTGACACTAACCCGCGTCCTCACACGTATGCTCCCCCTAAAGCGTTGTCGTACCCTCACCTGGACCCTAAACCGTCTCCATCCCCTAACCCTAACCCTAGCCCGAACCCTAACCCTAACCCTTCCCCGAAGCCTGACCCTCACCCGTCCCCTAATCCTAACCCGTACGCTGACACTAACCCGCGCCCTCACACGTACGCTCCCCCTAAAACGTTGTCGTACCCTCACCTGGACCCTAAACCGTCCCCGTCCCCTAACCCTAACCCTAGCCCGAACCCTAACCCTAACCCTTCCGCGAAGCCTGACCCTCACCCGTCCCCTCATCCTAACCCGTACGCTGACACTAACCCGCGCCCTCACACGTACGGTCCCCCTAAAGCGTTGTCGTACCTTCACCTGGACCCTAAACCGTCCCCGTCCCCTAACCCTAACCCTAGCCCGAACCCTAACCCTAACCCTTCCCCGAAGCCTGACCCTCACCCGTCCCCTCATCCTAACACGTACGCTGACACTAAACCGCGCCCTCACACGTACGCTCCCCCTAAAGCGTTGTCGTACCCTCACCTGGACCCTAAACCGTCCCCGTCCCCTAACCCTAACCCTAGCCCGAACCCTAACCCTAACCCTTCCCCGAAGCCTGACCCTCACCCGTCCCCTAATCCTAACCCGTACGCTGACACTAACCCGCGCCCTCACACGTACGCTCCCCCTAAAGCGTTGTCGTACCCTCACCTGGACCCTAAACCGTCCCCGTCCCCTAACCCTAACCCTAGCCCGAACCCTAACCCTAACCCTTCCCCGAAGCCTGACCCTCACCCGTCCCCTAATCCTAACCCGTACGCTGACACTAACCCGCGCCCTCACACGTACGCTCCCCCTAAAGCGTTGTCGTACCCTCACCTGGACCCTAAACCGTCCCCGTCCCCTAACCCTAACCCTAGCCCGAACCCTAACCCTAACCCTTCCGCGAAGCCTGACCCTCACCCGTCCCCTCATCCTAACCCGTACGCTGACACTAACCCGCGCCCTCACACGTACGCTCCCCCTAAAGCATTGTCGTACCCTCACGTGGACCCTAAACCGTCCCCGTCCCCTAACCCTAACCCTAGCCCGAACCCTAACCCTAACCCTTCCCCGAAGCCTGACCCTCACCCGTCCCCTAATCCTAACCCGTACGCTGACACTAACCCGCGCCCTCACACGTACGCTCCCCCTAAAGCGTTGTCGTACCCTCACCTGGACCCTAAACCGTCCCCGTCCCCTAACCCTAACCCTAGCCCGAACCCTAACCCTAACCCTTCCCCGAAGCCTGACCCTCACCCGTCCCCTCATCCTAACCCGTACGCTGACACTAACCCGCGCCCTCACACGTACGCTTCCCCTAAAGCGTTGTCGTACCCTCACCTGGACCCTAAACCGTCCCCGTCCCCTAACCCTAACCCTAGCCCGAACCCTAACCCTAACCCTTCCCCGAAGCCTGACCCTCACCCGTCCCCAATCCTAACCCGTACGCTGACACTAACCCGCGCCCTCACACGTACACTCCCCCTAAAGCGTTGTCGTACCCTCACCTGGACCCTAAACCGTCCCCGTCCCCTAACCCTAACCCTAGCCCGAACCCTAACCCTAACCCTTCCCCGAAGCCTGACCCTGACCCGTCCCCTAATCCTAACCCGTACGCTGACACTAACCCGCGCCCTCACACGTACGCTCCCCCGAAAGCGTTGTCGTACCCTCACCTGGACCCTAAACTGTCCCCGTCCCCTAACCCTAACCCTAGCCCGAACCCTAACCCTAACCCTTCCGCGAAGCCTGACCCTCACCCGTCCCCTCATCCTAACCCGTACGCTGACACTAACCCGCGCTCTCACACGTACGCTCCCCCTAAAGCATTGTCGTACCCTCACCTGGACCCTAAACCGTCCCCGTCCCCTAACCCTAACCCTAGCCCGAACCCTAACCCTAACCCTTCCCCGAAGCCTGACCCTCACCCGTCCCCTAATCCTAACCCGTACGCTGACACTAACCCGCGCCCTCACACGTACGCTCCCCCTAAAGCGTTGTCGTACCCTCACCTGGACCCTAAACCGTCCCCGTCCCCTAACCCTAACCCTAGCCCGAACCCTAACCCTAACCCTTCCCCGAAGCCTGACCCTCACCCGTCCCCTAATCCTAACCCGTACGCTGACACTAACCCGCGCGCTCACACGTACGCTCCCCCTAAAGCGTTGTCGTACCCTCACCTGGACCCTAAACCGTCCCCGTCACCTAACCCTAACCCTAGCCCGAACCCTAACCCTAACCCTTCCCCGAAGCCTGACCCTCACCCGTCCCCTAATCCTAACCCGTACGCTGACACTAACCCGCGCCCTCACACGTACGCTCCCCCTAAAGCGTTGTCGTACCCTCACCTGGACCCTAAACCGTCCCCGTCCCCTAACCCTAACCCTAGCCCGAACCCTAACCCTAACCCTTCCCCGAAGCCTGACCCTCACCCGTCCCCTAATCCTAACCCGTACGCTGACACTAACCCGCGCCCTCACACGTACGCTCCCCCTAAAGCGTTGTCGTACCCTCACCTGGACCCTAAACCGTCCCCGTCCCCTAACCCTAACCCTAGCCCGAACCCTATCCCTAACACTTCCCCGAAGCCTGACCCTCACCCGTCCCCTAATCCTAACCCGTACGCTGACACTAACCCGCGCCCTCACACGTACGCTCCCCCTAAAGCGTTGTCGTACCCTCACCTGGACCCTAAACCGTCCCCGTCCCCTAACCCTAACCCTAGTCCGAACCCTAACCCTAACCCTTCCCCGAAGCCTGACCATCACCCGTCCCCTAATCCTAGCCCGTACGCTGACACTAACCCGCGCCCTCACTCGTACGCTCCCCCAAAAGCGTTGTCGTACCCTCACCTGGACCCTAAACCGTCCCCGTCCCCTAACCCTAACCCTAGCCCGAACCCTAACCCTAACCCTTCCCCGAAACCTGACACTCACCCGTCCCCTAATCCTAACCCGTACGCTGACACTAACCCGCGCCCTCACACGTACGCTCACCCTAAAGCGTTGTCGTACCCTCAACTGGACCCTAAACCGTCCCCGATCCCTAACCCTAACCCTAGCCCGAACCCTAAACCTAACCCTTCCCCGAAGCCTGAACCTCACCCGTCCCCTAATCCTAACCCGTACGCTGACACTAACCCGCGCCCTCACACGTACGCTCCCCCTAAAGCGTTGTCGTACCCTCACCTGGACCCTAAACCGTCCCCGTCCCCTAACCCTAAACCTAGCCCGAACCCTAACCCTAACCCTTCCCCGAAGCCTGACCCTCACCCGTCCCCTAATCCTAACCCGTACACTGACACTAACCCGCGCCCTCACACGTACGCTCCCCCTAAAGCGTTGTCGTACCCTCAGCTGGACCCTAAACCGTCCCCGTCCCCTAACCCTAACCCTAGCCCGAACCCTAACCCTAACCCTTCCCCGAAGCCTGACCCTCACCCGTCCCCTAATCCTAAACCGTACGCTGACACTAACCCACGCCCTCACACGTACGCTCCCCCTAAAGCGTTGTCGTACCCTCACCTGGACCCTAAACCGTCCCCGTCCCCTAACCCTAACCCTAGCCCGAACCCTAACCCTAACCCTTCCCCGAAGCCTGACCCTCACCCGTCCCCTAATCCTAACCCGTACGCTGACACTAACCCGCGCCGTCACACGTACGCTCCCCCTAAAGCGTTGTCGTACCCTCACCTGGACCCTAAACCGTCCCCGTCCC